>NC_133661.1:278365170-278665170 GCF_037893015.1 Macrotis lagotis | reverse complement strand
CGAGGTTGAAAAATTGCAAGAATTTGGCTGAATTACAATGTGCCTATAGCAGGGGTTCTTAACCTTTTTTGTATCATGAGTCTCCTTGACAGTCTGATGGACCTTTTCTCAAAACACTTTTTAAATAAATAAAGTAAAATATTTAAGATTATCAATTTTATTGAAATATAGTTATAATGTTTTTTAGTTTCTGGACTCCCATGTTAAGTATATAATATGGAATAAGGCTGAAAGGTTTGTGAAAGATCTTAATTAAATACCAAACATTAGGAAAATCAGCTTGACAACTGTGAAAATCATTGAGGGAAAAGACTGGAACCACTAAAACAGACACATTAGGAGATTAGTGCCATGGTATAGAAAAGTGGTGAACTGGGATGGTGGTTGTGTGACTAGAGAGAAGGGAAAACATGTATTTGATAGTTGTGGATTTAAAAAAGATTTAGCAACTGAGTGTGGACATATGGAATGGATGAACACGAGCATTGTAGGATGATACTTGTAAGACCGAAAGATGATGGTATCCCTGACTGAACTAGTGGAATTCAAAATAAAGGTAGGTTTAGGAGGAAAGGTAATAAATTCTATTTTGTACATCCACTTTGAAATGTCCAGTAGCCAGTTGGTAATGTGGGACAGAAGCAGAGGAGAGAGACTTAGACTTGAAATATAAGTCTGAGAGTCATTTGTATTAAGCTGGCCATTAAATCCATTCATTCTGATGAGGTCTATTAAAGTGTAGAGAGAAGAGATAGGGACTAGGACAGAGCCTTAGAGTACACTCACAGGGGCTTGTTTTAGATAAGATCCAACAGAGGAAACAGAAAAAGTGGTTAGAAAAGAAGAAAACCAAGAAAGATCCATTACAAAATCTCAGAGAGGAGCAATCATCTGGGAGTAAAGAGTGGTAAAGGTGGCTCTACTTTTTAGTAAGTGTTCCCTACTTCAATCTTAAATCTCCTTCTGTAAGTTAGACCCATTTCTTCTAATTCTACCTTTATCGCTGAGCTGTCTTGTCTGATCCCTCTTTCAGGTTTGAAGGGCTCTTTTTTTTATTTTTTATTTTATTTATTTATTTGTTTGTTTGTTTGTTTATTTATTTATTTTAGGTTTTTGCGAGGCAATGGGGTTAAGTGGCTTGCCCAAGGCCACACACCTAGGTAATTATTAAGTGTCTGAGGCCAAGTTTGAATTCAGGTACTCCAGGAGCTTTATCCACTGCACCACCTACCTTACCCGCCCCTGAAGGGCTCTTTCACTGCTATTCAAATGCTTGGAATCAATACAGCAAATATTTATTATGTACTTTTTTTTTATTATTTATTGTGCCTGACCCTGGATATACAAAGACAAAAAAAAAAGCCACTGACCTCTTTGAGCTTTTGTTTTGTTTTGTTGTGGAGCTGTAGGATTAAATGACTTGCCCAATTGTCTGTGGACAGATTTGAACTCAGGACTAACTTACTTCAGAGCCAGTGTTCTTTTGCAGAGAAAAGTTCTTTACCTTTACTTTCCTTAGTTTTTAGCCCAGAAAGCTGTTAGGAAGATCAAAACAATAGGCACTAAATTGTATATGGCTGGTGAAAGATAATGAAGAGTCAAGAATAATAACTTCCCTGGTGAGCTTGGAGGTATGGGAATGTGATGTTGCCTTTAATACTAATAGGGAAGTTTGGAAGGGAGCAGGGTTTTAGGGAAAGGTCAAGATTTTATTTTTGGAGATATTGAGTCTCCAAAATGTCTATAAGACATACAGTTTGAGATATCTAATAGATAATTGGAGATGTAAGGGTGATAGTCAGTAGAGAGCTTAGGACTGGATAAATCAATTTAAGAATCATCAGCTTGAAGATAGCAATTGAAATAATATAAAGGGGAAAAATAAGACGGCCCAAGATAGAACCCTGAAGGATACCCAAGATTAGCAGTTGTGACCCAGTAAAAATCATCAAAGGAGACAGAAGGATGAGTTAGAGATAGAAAAACAGGTAAGCATAATGTCCCACAAATCTGGAAAAGGGAGTGATAGAAGGTATAAGATTACAGAATGGTCAAGAAAGATGAGGATTGAGAAAAGAACATTGGATTTGGTGACTGGGGGATGGATAGTGAGACTGAGGGATGGATGGTGACTTTGGAGAAAATATTTCATTTAAATGATGAAGTTAGAGCAGATTGTAGACAGTTAAGAAAGGGAGAGGAAAGGAAGAAGAGACACTGATAGCAGGAGAGAGATATGGAACAGTAGTGGAAATGGAAGGATCAAGTCGGAGTTTTGAGAATGGAGGAGACATGGGCATGTTTATAGGCAATAGAAAAGCAGTCAGTGGAGGGGGGAGAATGAGGATGATAGAGGTGAGTCTGCTGGAGAAGATGGAATGAAATGGGATCACCTTTGCAGATGGAAGACTTAAGTCGTCTTGGCAAGTAGAAGGACCACCTCTACATATGGGATGGTGAGAAGGAAATGTCTTCTGAGAGTCAAAAGAAAAGAGGGTGCCCTTAGTGAGAGGCCTTGGTATTTTTCAGTAAAATATTAGCAAGATTTTTAGCTGAGAAGGGGATAAGGAAAAGCACTGTGGGAGGTTTAAAGAGGAATGAAAAGTTTTGAAAAACTGCTTTGGATAGAGGGAGTGAGTCAATTGAAAAGGTTTAGAAGGATTACCTAGCATCTGTGAGAGCCCAGTTGAATACATTAAGAAATAGAATAGCTTATATAGACTTTACAGTTAAATTCATATCAGAATTATTACCTGACAGAGGAGGTCAAAGGTCTTAGGAACAGGGGTGGCTAGGTGGCGCAGTAGATAAAGCACCCGCCCTGTAGTCAGGAGTACCTGGGTTCAAATCCGGTCTCAAACACTTAATAATTACCTAGCTGTGTGGCTTTGGGCAAGCCACCCCATTTGCCTTGCAAAAATCTAAAAAAAAAAAATCTTAATGTCATAGATCTAATGACAGCAGGGAATTCAAAGGCTATCTTGTCCTCCCTCCTCATTTTGTAGATGACAAAACTGAGGCCTAGGGAGGTTAGATGATTTGTTTAAGTTTATGCAATTACTGTCAGCTGGGGCATTTGAACCCAAGGTTCTTTTCAATACCACGCACATACCATGTAACAGAAACAGCATCCAAAAAAAAGAGTGTTCTTCCCCACATCCTCACCTTTCACATCTGTAATCTTGCATCTATACCCAACTAGTTCAATTATGAGGTAACCAACCTCATATCCTGCTTCTCCTTAGAAAAGAAATAGAAGACATGATTCCAATAAAGAGTTTGTCAACTGTCACTTATCCATTGTCAGTAATGAATGTTTAATTCATTTTGAGGTTATTATTAAAGGACATTTTTTTACCAGTTTTTCTTGATTCTTAGAAGTTTATAGAGAGAAATGTAGAATTTTCATAGGAATTATCTAATAGAAGGAATATACTTTTTTGTAATATGGGGGTCTTTGACAATCTGGTGAAGAATATGGACCCCTTCCTAAAATGTTTTTTTTGCTTACATTTATAAGTAATGCTAATTTTTTTCTTTTTTGATTTTTATAAGGCATTGGGGTTAAGTGACTTGCCCAAAGTCATACAGCTAAGTAATTATTAAATGTCTGAGATCAGATTTGATCTCAGGTCCTCCTTAGTCCAGGGATAGTGTTCTATATACTATACCACTTAGCCATCCCCTGAAATGCTAAATTTCAAATAAAGCTTAGGGAAAATAAAGTTTTATTTTTTTTCCCCCATTCAAGTTCATAAACTATCCTTGGACCCCCTTAAAAACTCTGCACCAGGGGCAGCTAGGTGGCACAATGGATAGAGCACTAACCCTGGAGTCAGGATGATCTGAGTTCAAATCCAGCCTGACAATTAATAATTACCTATCTCTGTGACCTTGGGCAAGTCATTTAACCCCATTGCCTTGCAAAACCCAAAAAAGAATAAAAATTAAAAATAATTTTAAAAACTCTGCACTAGATATCTCAATGGGTTTTGTACATTCTAAGAATAGAAGCAATAAATAGGATCACAGATTGTTTTTCAGTGCCAGGGTAGATAAGTACCCATTTGTAATGATTGGGAATCAGTTTTTTAAGATAAAGATAAACAAAAACAAATGGTCAAAATTCCCAGACACATCTCCAGCCCCATCCCTTGAATTACCCAGAATAGTCCCTAGATTCTAGACAATACACAGTCCCTGGGAAAAGATTGTGAAGTCTGCACATTTTCATTTTAGAGCCAGTTTTACCAATGGGGAGAGGGTAAAGGAAGAAATAGCTTGTATGTCAGGTCATCAGTGGATTGTGCTGTACTGGAGATGTCCCACAACTCAAGGGGCCAGAGGCATTTCTTAAAGGACTTTGAGAAATGATCTAGGACATCTCATGTACCTCTGGTTGCATAATTATTGAACCCTTTTTTTAAGAATCTAAAATACATGAATGATTATGTACATAAATATAAAATGAGAAAGAGAAGGAAATAATCATTTATATAGAACCTACTTTGTGTCTTAGCACTGTGCTATTATTATCCTCATTTAATAGTGGAGAAAAACCAAGGCAAATCAGTTAAGTGACTTGTTCAAGGTCACACGTCTAATGTCTTGAGGCCAGGTTTGAGCTCAGCTCTTCCTGCTTTCAGACCCTGTATCACCAAGCTACCTCTAAATAATGAAGCTAATAAAACGAAGTATATAATTTTAAAAGATCAATCTTAGGAGATATCAGACAAGTCACTGAGAATTGCCCTACAGAAGGACACCAGTTCAGTAGTCAATTCTACCAAACTTTTAAGTACAAATAATTCCTGTTTTTAAAATTATTTTTGAAAAAAAAAAGGATATTTATTTCCTACTAGACAAATATAGTGAGAATTTCCTAAAATGACAAAAGAAAAATCTGAGGAAAAATTACAGACTATCCTATTATTAATCCATATTGATTTAAAAAATATTCCTGGGGCAGCTAGGTGTACAGTGGATAGAGCACAGCTCTGGAGTCAAGAGGACCTGAGTTCAAATGTGGCCTCAGACACTTAATACTTATCTAGCTGTGTGACCTTAGACAAGTCACTTAACCCTATTGCCTTTCAAAACAAAATAAAAAATCTTATCAACTAGCTCTGATACTACGTGCAGTATTCTACCCCTGCAGTCCCCCATCCCTGAAATGAAGAGAGATACATTTTCTTCATTTTTTTGCCTTGCCAAAAACAAACAAAAAATACTACTACATTCATGGAGGGGAAGGGGGGAAATGGTCAAGTAGGATTTATTTTTTTATTTTTTAGGTTTTTGCAAGGCAAATGGGGTTAAGTGGCTTGCCCAAAGCCACACAGCTAGATAATTATTAAGTGTTTGAGACCTGATTTGAACCCAGGTACTCCTGACTCCAGGGCCAGTGCTTTATTCATTGCGCCACCTAGCTGCCCCTTCAAGTAGGATTTAGAAATGGAATGCAAGGATGATTTAAAATGGTATGGGGGGAATATGGGAGGGAATTGGGGAAAGAGGGAGGAAATAAGATTGTACATGAATTTATCATTAGATAGTGAGCCCATGATAAAATATGGTAAGGATTCTTGTTAGAAAATATTTTTAAATATAAAAGTACATATTTGGAAATGATTCAGTTTTTATACATTTAAGAAAAACACTAAAATTATTTCCATTAAAAAACAAGCATTAAACAGGGTTAATTAACTCTTGCCACTCCTATTGAACTTAGTCTTAGAAATTTTATCAGTAAAGTATGAAAAAGAAATGAAAGCAATAAGTATTTACAATGAAGCTGTTAAAATGTCTGTAGATTCCTAAAGCAATAGTTGATTAGACAAGATAGTCAATAATGGAAGTAATCGCTTTAGTAAAGAATGTATAGATAAAGTAAACTTCAAAAATTATACATTTCTCTGTACCCTACTAAGAATTTAGAGAAAAACTGATAGAAAAAATATCTTTTACAGTAACTATGAAGTGTTTCAAGTATTTGGCCATTAAAGTATCTATGAAAGGCAGTATAGCTAGAGAGTAGGTTTTAAAGTTTGAAAGACTTGAATTTAAATGCTGCCTTTTATTCATATTGGCTTTGTGATCACCAGCAAGACATTTAATGTCATTGCAAGAGGCAACCCTCTAAGGCCCCTAGTCCAAAGTAAAATCATTGGTCTGATCAACCAAAAAGGTAAGAAATAAGACCGGTGCAAAAACAATTGCAAGATGGTTTTTTTGCAGACCAAGGAAGAACTGAAGAAAAAAATTGGAGATCCTCCTACTAATAGTTGAACACAGTACACATGCCTACATACAGACAAGAAGCAATGTGGTATACTGTAAACAGAACTGACCTCAAAGTCAGGAAGACCTGGGATCAAACCCTAATAATGACTCATTTCAATTCTTACAAATCTTCCAGAATTCTCTGAATTCAGTTTTTGTTTCTTTTGACACAATAATATATATATATATATATATATATATATATATATATATATATATATTAAAACTTTTTATTGTGAATTTAAACATAACAAAAATGATTATTTGTGAAAAAATTGTTACCTACATTAAAGTGTATGTTAAATTTATTGGGATAGTAATAGTACTGCTTTCCTTGTGTAATTTCCTTCTATTCTCTTTAATATTCCCTGCTGAGTTTTTTTTTTCTTTAAGATTCCAATTGTTTCTGTTACAATCATAATTCTCTACTTCAAGGCAATTTACATCTCTACCCAAAGTCTGTTACATTCACAATTCTCTTCATCTTTCCCCTACGACATTCCCCATTCACATTATTCAGGACCAGATTCTTTTGGGCCTTTCAGAGTCCATTTGGAGATGAATGCATTACAGCAAAGGCTTCATTGAGACAGGGTCCAAGGAATGATTGGCTGGCACAGCTGGTTGGCATCCTGCAGAGGCTGGTCTTGGAGTTATACAACTATAACCAGAGCTTCAGATGGCTTGAACACTAAGGAGCACCAAGAGCGTGCCAGGCCTTCCTGCAGTGAAGTATGCATTCCAGCAGAGACATAGGTTTGAATTTCAAAGCTCTAAAAAGGAAGATCTCCCTTCTCCCTCCCCCATCCCTGTATGTAGGTCCATCCAATTTTCCAGTGTAGGCAGAATCTCCGAGCTGGCTCACCATACATGTAGCCGATGGCTACTTGTGTTTAGTTCTGCCTATGAAGAATCATTATTCAGACTTGGGAAAGCATGGGTGGAAATAAAACAAAAATTTATTAAAAAGGTTATAAGATATAGGAAGGGCGAGAGAGAGATATAAAAGAACAGCCAAGCAGTGTTGGTTGGTCAGAGAAGACGGTGGTGGCTGCTGAATTCTTTAAGAAATATTTCATTTATAATTTTTTTGCATCACCTACTAATTCCCTCCTCTACAACTCTACTTTAAAAGAAGATAATCTTCCTATATAACAAATAAGCATAATACAAAAAATTGATCCACACATTGAAAGCATCTGAAAATGTGTGTCTCATTCTTTACCCCTAGTTCATCATTTCTCTTTGAAGAAGTGCATGCTTCATCTTCAGTCTTCTGAAGTCATGATTGATCACATGACACAATAGTCCATTAAATTCATACGCCACAGTTCTGTCTCAAGGACTCCCTTTCCTTCCATTTATTTGCTATTACAAAAATTGCTATCAGTCTTTAAATTTACTAATAGAGACATGCAAATCAAGACTGCCAAATGTCAAAAATGATGAAAGTTAATGGAGAACTAGGAAAATTTAATAATATAATTTGATTGGATCTGTGTCCTGGTACAAGCATTTTGTAGAATGATATTTAATGTCACAAAAATTATCCTGCCTTTTAAACAAGTGATTCCATTGCAATCAGTCAACAAGTATTTATTGTTTATCATGTGCCAAACATTCTAGTGGGGATACAGATTTTTTTAAAAAGGGTGATCTTTTCTCTCATACAGCTTAAATTTATTGGGGAAGACATCATATGTATAGGATAGGACAAAGTTAGAGACTTAGTAGACATGTAATTGAATTGATAGAGGAAACTCCCACTATTCATAGAAGTTTGTACCTTGATTAAGACTACTTGTAGTTGAGTGGGGTATTCTGGAATGATGGTGGATTTGGTCAGAAAATCCCAAACTCTTCAGATTTCCTGCATTAATAAGGAATGTTTGCAGAGTGTAAGATCATTTCTAGCACAAAGCTGCTGAAGTCAGAGATATCTTCCACACCACGGGAGGGAGGTAAATGTAAGAAAAAGGTGCTTAAAAACATTTTTTTTTTAAATGATAGGCAAAGGAGAAAGAACCCAACCATTAACAGTTATTGTGGGAATAGAGAAGACTGGGATTGTCTTATGAGTAAGATGATGAAGCAAGAAAAGCCTCTCCTACCCAAAGAGTAACATCAAAAATAGCTACCCACTCAAAAACAATTCATAAAGCAACTCAAAAAAGACTTTAAAAATCAAAATAAGAGAGAATGAGGAAAAACTAAAAAATGAAATTAAGTGTAATCCAAGCAAAATAAGAAAATTATAAAAAGAAAGTAAATCAAGTGGTCAAGGACATCCATAATCTTAAGAAAATGACTCTGAAAATTACAGTTGAACAAGGGGAAGTCAGTGAAGTTTTAAGAGATGAAGAAATAATAAAAAAAATGTTTATATAAGGAATTAAAAATAGAAGAAAAGGCGAAAGAACAACACCTGGAGAAGAGAAAACAGAATAACTGGACTACAATCAAAAAAAGAATCTTGATATCTTGATATAATAATAGAAGAAATAAAGAAAATTGTTTTAAAATGTTAGAACAAGAGGGGAAGGTAGAAATTAAAAAAAAAGTTATCAATCACTACCTTAAAGCAATCCTCTAACCATAATATAAATATAAATAAAATTTTAATTATATATGGAAATGTAAATCATATGTCCATAATTGTTATTAGTAATTGGGTAGTTAGAAGGAAAGATGGGGATGAAACTGAGTAGGATGAGATTCTTAAAAGTAAAATAGGAAGATTATTTTTTAAAAGTTAAATTTTATACAAATGAGGAATGTGTGAATAGGAATTGATAGAGTGGGGAAGATAGATGAGGAAGATAGTTTCTGAAAACCTATTCTCAACTGGAATGGGTTAGATGTTATATATACATATATAGAAGAATATAAGTTTTCTAAATTCAGAAAGAAATAAGAGGGGATAGAAAGGGTGATGATGATGTTTGTACATCATTCTGAAAGAAGACCATGACATGTACATGAATTGGATTTGAATGAGGGGTGCTGTGCTAAGTCACCATCCTCACTCCTCCAGAGCAATCTGGCTCCAGTGGCTAGATATGGATCAGGAATACTGGAGATGGTTCTGGATGCAAGGCAGTCAGAGTTGTGACTTGCCCAAGGTCACACAACTAGTAAGTGTCAAGTGTCTAAGCACTGGTGCTGTATCCACTGCACCACCTAACTACCCCTATATGTTTTAGCTGCCATGTGTAGGCAATTGTCATTTCTGCTGGGGTAGGGTCTGCTACCCCTGCCAGGTCCTACTGTGCTAGGATTCCTCACGCAGTTTTTACTGTTTCCAGAAGAGTTCCCAGAGAGAGTTATTATGTAACATGTTCCAGAGTGAGAGCAAATAGGAAGGTGAAGGACCTTGAATCCATTTCATTTGGTCACTGTGAGGGGACACTAGTATGGACTGTGAACTTCTGGGAGCACTGGAATTCATAGAGGTTAATGAATTAGAGGATCTAAGGGATAAGGATAAGAGGTAATATAAAAAGGTGTGTAGATCAATGGGGAAGGGTTATAGATTAATGAGGAGTAGATTATAGAAGGGTTATAAAGGAGGGATTATTTTTGATTAAAGAATAGGAGGTTGAGGTAGACAGAGTAGAAGAATGAGGAAGAGTTGTTGCTTTCAGGAAACGTTATAAAAATGAGAGATAAACCAAATATATAAAGATATATTAGTGTGTGTATGTGTGTGTGTCTATATTGTGTATATGTGTATGTGAGCATGTATATATCTGTGTATATATGTCTATACCTATGCTTAACTATAGTGTTTCTGAGGGCTGGGGGGAGGGGAAAAAAGTAGAGAAGAAAACCCACAAGGAAGCAAATAAGGATGGGCAATTTTGAACACAAAGTGTAATGTTTATATAGAATTTCTTGAAATCAAAATTTATTGTTTTATATTATGACTTACGTTTTTGCTGTGCACATGACAATTTTTTTTAGCTAGATGGCACAATGGAGAGAGCACTGACCTTGGAGTCAGGAGGACAGGAGTTCCATCCTCAGACTCTTGATTAGCTGTGTAACCCTTGGGCAAGTCCCTTAACCCTGATTGTCTCACATCCAGAACTATCTCCAATCATCCTGATTCATATCTGGTCATTGGATCCAGATGCTGTGGAGGAGAAAGTGAGGCTGACTTAGCACAACTGCCCCTCACTCAAAGCCAATTGATGTGCTTGTCATGGCTTTGCCTTTTTTGAAAATGAAGGACAGATATTTTGTAAAATTTTTAAAAGATTTAAAAAAAACTACTTGGAGTCTTAATTACCTAGGGCACCAAGGAATTAAATAACTCACTCAGGATTACACAGCCAATTTTGTATGTCAGTATCAGAACTTGAATCCAGGTTTTGTTGTTGTTGTTTTTGGCTTAGAGGTTAATTTTCTCAGATTTTTTGCAGTAGAGGGATTATATTACTGGTACAGTGGACAGTCAGTGCAAAGGCACAGAAACACTAAAGAGGAGCCAAAGCTAGTCTCATGGATTGTAACACATGGGATTAGGAGTAGTTTATAATGAGACTGGAAAGTGGCTGTAGGTCTTAAAAGCCAAACTGAAGTTAACCTAAGTACATTAAGGGAGTTCCTGGAATTTAAGTCAGAGCTGTACTTTAGTGTCTATGGTAGGAGGAAAGACTTGTGGTAGAAAGAATAAGGTGCCAAGCTAGTATCCCAGGAGACCAGTAATGAGTAGTGAGACTGGACAAGGAATGGAGATAAGAAACATTTTGGAGATTGAAATAACAGGATCTGGCAACTGATTTGATGTATATAGCTAGGCAGAGTGAAAAGCAGAGATAATGCCAAGGTTTCAAATCTGAAACACTGTTCCAGTCTTTGATAGAAATAGAGAAGTTCAGAAGAAAAGGGTTTGTTTGGACATGATGATTTTGAGCTGTCTATGGGACATGCAATTTGAAATGTCCAGTAGGTATTGCAGGAATGAATGGAGCTCAGGAGAGAAACTTTAAAAATATGCAAATTTGGGAAGCATCTGGAGACAAATGATAAATAAACCCAGGGCTTTGGAGAGAGTATGAAGAAATGAGTCGGGCCCAGGATAGAATGTACTCACAATTAGACATAATATGAATGATTACTCAATAAAGGGGAACTAAGGTCAGACAAGTGTGAAAAGAACCAAAAGGGAATAGCAGCATGAAAACTCAGGAAAGAGAGAATACCAGAGGAAAAGATGGTCAATAGTGTCAAATGCAGCAGAGAGAACAAGGATGACAGTTGAAAAGCCTATTAGATCTGACCATTAAAGGGTTATTGATAACTTTGAAGATGGAGGTTTCAGTTTAATGATGAAATCAGAAACAAGATTGTAGAAATTTGAGAAAATTAGATGGGAGGCAATAAGAATAGACTATTTTTAAAAGCTTTCTGTATATAAGAATGTAAACGTGAATAATTCAGTATACAAAGAGCAGAAAAGGAGAATTGTGTAAGCCCTTTACCCAGATTACTTAAAAAAAAGTTAATCAGCACTGGACCAATCATAAATCTCTGGAGTACTCCCCTAAAGCATTCATGCTACATTGACATTGAACCTTTAACATCTACTTCTTTGAGCCTAGGCATCCAACCAGTTCTGAACCCATCTGATTATTACCTAGTTCACATCTGTTGTCTTCACCAGAACAGTAAGATGCTTTATTATAAGCTTTGCTAGCATCCTTCTCCCCATCTAGTAAGTAGTTTAGTAAGGTCCAAAAAAAGGGGAGGGGTGGAAATCAAGGTATCTTCCCTGACCTGTTTTTGGATGAAGTCATGCCTGGATTGTTGTAATTTCCACTTCTCTTATTAAAGGTTCACCAACCATGTCTAGTAGTCTGGTCTAGAATTCTTCCAGGAATTGATGTGGTTACAGAAACTCCTCACTTCCCTTTTTAAAAAATCAGGATATTAGTCCTCCAGTCGTTTTGTGCTGTTTCAGATATAATTTACAGTAGCTCGGTAATCACATCAACTTGTTCTTTCAAGGATTATAGTTCATATGGACCAGGTGACTTGGTTCTATCAAGTACAGCTAATACTTTCTTGTTCAGTTGGTTCTATGTGACTAGAGGTCAGGGGAAGATAGGACCCAGGATAGAGCTAGGGTGTATTTCTAACAGCCCCCGGGATCTGGATTTGGATTGTGAACCTCAAAGAAATAGAGGTTGCTGAGTGATGGTGGAAGAAGGGAGGTCTGGAATTAGCAGTGAAGACTAAGAAATATTATGGTCCCTGCTCCAGGAGGGCAAAATTTCAGAGAATCATGAGAGGAGATGTAGCTAATAGTGGAAAGGATGCTTAGGAGGCAGGTGTCCTTGAATGCTTAAAAATGGAAGTAGAATCCAAAGAAGTCTTAAATCTAGAGAATTTTGTTAATTATTGATTAGAATTCCAGAGGGCATAGTAAAGGGGATAGGCAGATCTTGAATGGTTTATTGGCAATAGAATAGAAAGGATCTTGAGTGAGACATTTATAGGGCCACTGTTGAGGTAGATGAGAATAAGAAGATAGGAAACAGGGTTTTTTGATGTTTAGCAGTGGAAAGATTATGGGGATTGGGGTGGAGGGGTGGGGGCAGGATGCACAGAGGAAATTTGTTGTCTATTGGCAAATGAGACGAGCTCAGTAGATGTCTTTTGAGAAAGGTAAATGAATAGGATGTTCAAGGTCTTAGTTCAGTCTTAAGGTCCACCACCTGGTTTTATAGTCTGAGCAGCCTAAACATCAGTTTAAGTATTAGTTTCCAGAGTGCTGAGTTGAGGGTAAGGGTAAGTTGATTGGTTAGGGTGGCATTGTGAATGCCACTCATTCATTTACTGATCCAGCCTAGGGAAATGTTCTTAGATGCTCTTGAGCCAAATTATTGTTGTACTAGGAATTGAGTCTACATTTGGAACCTTTTGTTCCCTCAAATTTGTTAATGATTCTATTTCACATTTTTGTGAAGTAGTATTTATTATATTTCTCCACTATTAATTACACTTAATGGGTTAGGGATTGTAGGATGGATTACCTCTTCATTGCCTCCTTTTTCACCTTGGATTGTACTAGCATCTATCAGACTACTTTTCCTTTCATTATTTTTTGTTCCTGAGTTGGCAATTTGGGACAATGGAATGGAGTTTTCAGTCTTAAGGGCTGCCTACTTCTAACCCTTGTTGCCATAGTGGAGCCAGTGACAGAGCAGCCTGGGCCTTGATGGATGGTGTAGAAATATAGATTGAATAACCTATGAGCTAGTATCTCTGCCACCTGAACCATGTGGACTTAAACTGTTCTTTTCCTACCCATTTTAAATGTGAAAAGGTCAGCTTTGTTTTTAAGAAGGTCAGTTTTTCTGCCTAACTAGTCAGTTCAAGGAAACTTGAACTCTAAAGTAATGCTTGGATCCCAAATTTAATCCCTGATGGAATATTATTTCCTATGTGTTTCATTTTCATTTCTGATAATGAATTTCCATTACCTTGTAATTCCAAAGAAAGTGTAGGGAGACTAATCTTCCTTTAATGATGTAATTTTAATTTCATAGAGAAAAATACATCTTAATTTCCAAAGTTGTGAATGTGTGGTAACCTCTTTTTTTTCTTTTGTTTTTTTTCCTTAGGCAAGTAAGAGAGACCCTGAAGAGACAAGTTATTCAAATGATGGAGCAAGTCCCAGGTTTCAGACCAGGCTTGGCGATTTTACAGGTATAATATCTCCATTAAAATAATTTGACCCATAGGAAATAAGCAGTTTCATTTGGAATACTCCACACTGTACAGAATTGTAATATTACTTCACCACACACCACATGTACTTTCAGCTTCCAGATACGTTATCTTTACTCCTTGTGAAGTCTTTGCTGGGAGTGGATGCTAAGTAACATAATTTTCTTCTTTTCCTATTGTCTTGCCACTGTTGCTTTTTGTTGCAAATTATTCCCTATTAGAAACATTGTGGTTGCTAAGAAAGACAATATGAAGGCCTGTGGTTATATTTCTGGCACAAATTTTCTGCTGTGATTTCTTATTTTGTTTTGTTTTTTTACTTTTTCACAAATTACTGAGTGAGGTATGTGAAAGAACCATGCTTAGAACACCCAGGGATGGGTATTTCTTGAATTATTTGGGGAGGTTTATTAAAGAAAGAAGGCATGTTGTAATCAAATCCAGGTTTCTCATAACCCTTTTTCTT
Source organism: Macrotis lagotis (assembly GCF_037893015.1). Taxonomy (NCBI): domain Eukaryota; kingdom Metazoa; phylum Chordata; class Mammalia; order Peramelemorphia; family Peramelidae; genus Macrotis; species Macrotis lagotis. The sequence goes on along the minus strand of NC_133661.1, from coordinate 278,650,685 downwards.
AAGCAAACTCTACCGAAAGGGCTTCATTTGACCCTTCTCCACCCTCCTTGTTTGAAGAGGTTAACATCCAGGTTTTCATTAAGCAAAAAGCATTGTTTCTGCTTGACAGGATTTACCAGGAAACACATCTGAAAAGGATTTACTTCAGATATTTGTTTCCCCATGTTTGTAACATGGATTATGATTAGACAGGAATTGAGGAAGTAGGATTAATTAGTCTCTTTTAACAATACTTGCCCTTGCTTTATATGTATGTCTTGAATGGCCTGCTTGTATTTCACAATATGTGTGGAAATAGCTGCTTGATAATAATGTTAAGTCTGAAGCAATAATTAACCTACAGTAAGACTGAAATGTGAGATATTTATTAGTAATTCTTGAATATTTGATTCATTTGGAATCATCAAATTTGGATTTTATATGCATTTTTCAGATGATTGTAAAATGGTTGTAAAAACTCAAGGAACCTGAAAGATTTCTTGTTACCATGTTTTGCTGAGTTCTTTGTGCCTTGTACTTTTAGATATTTGAGTAAAGTTTCCCTTTTTACAGTGAACCTTATTACTCTTGCATAAAACATAATTTCTGTGGGGAAATAACTCATAGGTATTAAAAAGACAGCCTAAAAGTAAACTTTTAGAATAAGTAAAAGCAAATCTTAATAGACCAATAGCATACAGAAAAATATTGAGTGAAACTTTAAGGACAATCTAATAGGACAGATAAAACCCAAAGGCATGCAAAAAATTCAGTAACTAAAAGATTTTTAACAGTTTAAAATAATATTAGAAAAGCTATTGTTAGGGTCTGCATGATTATATAGTAAATAATTGAATCAATAGATAAAAGTGAATTATATGGGTTGTGAGAGGGTGCTGGAGCGGTGTTACCCCTGTGAGAAAGGATGAATATGAGGTATTCAGAGAAACTGGGAAAACTTGTAGGAACAAATGCATATCAATAACGGAAATGGAAACCAGGGAGGGAAATGGATCCTTAGGAGTCACATATTGACTTAGAAAACCATAAATTGATATTATCTCTGTTGTATTATGTTTTTATTTATTTTGTTGAACATTTCCTAATTAATCTGGTTCCTGAGGTTTTGTAGGGTCCTGTGCCCTCATCAATCAGGGGCCTGCTCTCTATGAGGAAGACAGAATTGAAGCCGCTCAAAGGAACCATGAGATAGATAAGTTTAGAGTAAATACTCCAAGTCTTCACATGGACTATTTGTGCCCAATCCATGGTAGAGCATTCTGAGCTTGTATTGGTCTGATGAGCCACAATCAGACATGCTCTAAATTGCCTCTTACACAATGATGTCATTTTGGGCTTCTTTGATAATGAAGGACAAGAACCAAGCAATTTTAAAAGATAGCACAAGACTGTAAGTTATGTATTTCTGTGTTAAATTCTCCTAGATCTATTAGGTACATTGCTCAAAGTTCACTGCAATAGTGTTTGTATCAATAAGAAATACAACTTTATCAAACTAAAATTTAGTAATTTTTCTATGCATTATACCTCATTAAGTATCTCTTTGTTTCTTTATTCTAGATTGGAGATAGAGATGATTCAAATCTTTATATAAGTATGAAGCTAAAAGCTGCTGAAGAGGTAAAAATCTAAGCTTACAATGATCCCATCATCACTTCTCTTCCCTGTCCTCCAATTTAAATTCTCATGCCTTAATTTTAATTTGATTTGTATTGCAGTTTAGGAATGAGTGACTTCTAACTAGTCTCAGTCTTTTATTTACTTGCTTTGCTTCTTAAACAGAAAGCTAGGAAGGAAAAATTAAATGAACACAGTATATCTGAAATAACTATGGGGAAATAAAGGAATAATTGTATGACAGTGGTTCTAAAACTTTTTGGTCTTGTGACTTTTATATTCTCAAAACCTATTAGAACCCCACCCAAAGAACTTGTGGACTATTGTTGGCCATATTTGAAATTAAAAGTATTAATATATTCTGAAAATACATTAAACTCCAAGGAAGTCCATCACTTTCAGAATCACTGAAATTCTACATTTTTTTTTAGGACATGGAAATTTAATGATAAACAGTATATTTAACCTATATTTAGTCATCTTAACCTAGGAAATACCTCTTATCTCTCAGTCCTGCTGTTTCGTCTAGTTAGTTGGATCATTAAACATATTTTATATTTTCACTCTTATAGATTGGAATCAGAGCCACACATATTAAATTACCAAGAACCACAACTGAGACAGAGGTAAGCTTTTGTTCTCACGTAAAGGAAATCTTCTCATGGTTCCATATCATGATTATAGTTTGTTGATATTTTCAGGGCTAAGAAGTGTATGATGTGTTCTTCTTTGGCCTGTTTTCAAAGCTACCTTACTTCAAGGGAAGGGACCCAGAATAGATGGTATAGTCCTATGATGCAAATGATTCAATTTTGAACACTAATCTTTTAAGATTGCTATGTTTATAGCAGGAACTGAGGGAAATATAAAGAATAAATACCTGTTCCCTGCCCTCATAGAGCATATGGTGTTCACTTAAAAGTGCATAAGAATGCATAAGATCCTAGTTCTATATAAGATATGTTGCATGAGAAGTTATATAAAAAGTTTAACATCTATATTGAAACCTTTGTTTCTCATAAATGTCCTCTCTACCATTGAGGATAAGTAGTAGACACTTGATTTCAGGCCCTCATACTTGGAGAGTTGAACATTTTCCTAATTGTTTTCCCAGCTTCCATTCTCCCCCCCCCCCCTTCTTCATTGCCAGCACAAGTACCAAAATTACCTTTGTAAAATGCAGATCACTCCCCTACTTAAAGAACTTCTCCAGTTCTCTTGCCTCTAGAATAAAATACAAACTCTTCTGTTTGGAATTTAAAGTCATTTGCTTTCAGACTTAGCTTACTTTTCCAGACTGATTTGACTTTCTCCCTTTATCTAATCTATATTCTAATCAGAATGATAAACCATCCCAACTCCTTAACTTTGCACAGAGTGACCCTCATACCTTGAATCCATTACCTTCTCCCCTCATCTCTACGTTTTAGAATTGTTAGTTTCCTTTAAAACTCAACCCAAATGCAATTCCCTTTTCCAAGCTTATCTGGCTGTTAGTAACTCCTCTCCTCCCTAAAAATATTAGTTTTTTATCTCTTTTGTGTGTTTACATGTATATGTGTGGTTTCTTCCTTTAGAATGGAAATTCTGAGGGCAAGAGCTATTTCATTTTTACCTTTACAAACTTTTTTTGGTTTTTGCAAGGCAATGGTTTTAAGTGACTTGGCCAAAGTCGCACAACTAGATAATTATAAAGTGTCTGAGGTTGAATTTGAACTTAGGTCCTCCAGACTCCAGGGCCGGTGCTCTATCCACTGTGCCACTTAGCTGCCCCTACTTTTAATAGATTCTTAATAAATTTTTTTGGTTGCCTGAAAGTGGGCACTTAAATGCTTGTGTAATTGATTCATGAACAAGAGCATTCCAATAATTAGATATAAAAAGTAAAGCATGTGATGGAACCCTAAATGACTCAATAAGAAGGCAGACTAAAAAGCAAAGCAGCATATTGAATAGTGTCTCAGTGTCAGGAAGATCTAGATTCAAGTCTTACCTCTGTCAGACATTACCTGTGTGACCTTGGGCAAATTGCTTAACCCTCTCAGTATCTCAGATATCTCTATATCTATAAATTGCAGAAGTTGATGGTCTTCTCTCTGGCTATCTTCATTGGTAGGAGCTTCTTCACTGAGAATGCCTTACAGCAAAATCACAGATGTAGACCATTTATCCCCAGAAGTTCCCATACCCCCTCACTTCTTCCCTGACCCCACATTCCCTCCCTCTACCTCCCCTAAAAAAAACTTTTGAACTACTAACTCAACATGCTTTTCTAGTATTTAGAAATATTATTGGGAGTGTTTTGATCTAACAGGAAAATTGTTTGCAGGACCAATATATAGGTTTTTTCCTTTGAACTATCTGAACTAAAACTTAGTGGGAAAGTAAGACTGAATATGTTTTGTCTTAGAAAAGTATTCATTCCTACCCTATACCTTCTTTAACTTACAAAATTTGTTTTTTAGGTTTTAAAGTACATCACATCTTTGAATGAAGATCCTACTGTACATGGACTCTTGGTCCAGTTACCTTTAGATTCAGAGAAGACCATTAACACTGAGCTGGTGACAAATACCATTGCTCCTGAAAAGGATGTGGATGGGTGTGTTTGACTTTGAGTCATTTCATTTTAAAGCATGTATTTAGAACACATATTGATAACTCCAAGAAACTCCATGCCATTGTTCAAAACTCTTAATTGCCTTTCTCTTATTTATTCTGTCTTTAATGTTTCAGATTGACTAGTATCAATGCTGGGAAACTTGCTAGAGGTGACCTAGGAGATTGTTTCATTCCCTGTACTCCTAAAGGATGCTTGGAACTTATCAAAGAGACTGGTAAGATTAATTTTTCAGAGCCTCTCTTTTTTTTAAAGTTTTCTATTAATATTCTTCTGCAAATTCTTCTTTAAATATTTATTGTTGTAAAACAACAGATGTTAATTTCAATACTTTTCTGTTCTGGACACTGCTAGGAAGATATGAAGTTTATCTGGAAAAAACTTTTCTCAAGCTTACATGAATCATAATCATTGGAAATACATTTACATAAAATTAATTAACCATCTTATTTTAATTTTTTAGAGTAATGATTCCTTTTTTTAATCATCTGTAGTTTGTTTTTCTATTTTGGTCTTTATATTCATTTATTGATTAATCAGCAAGAATTTATTAAGCACTTACTATGTGTTAAACACTGTATTAAGGGTTAAGTAATACAAAGAAAGGCAAAAAATTGTTCCTGGTCTTAATAAACTTGCATTCTAAATGGGAAGTTAACATGTAAATAACTAGGAACATACAGAAAAATATATAAAATGAATAGAAGGTAATTTCTTTTTGAATAAAATTTTATTCTTTCAATTATTTGTAAAAAAAAATTTAGCATCATTTTTTAAAATGTTGAGTGCCATGTCCTCTTCCTCCTTTCCTCTCTGAGATGCAGTTAATAGAGATCATACACATGCAGTCATATAAAACATTTCCATATTCATGTTATGAAAGACAACACAGACCAAAAAATCCTACAAACAAAAACTGTATGTTTCAATCTGCATTCGGACTGCATCAGTTCTTCTTTTGGAGGTGGATAGCATTTTTCAACATACATTCTTTGGAATTGTCTTGGCTCTTTGAATTACTGAGAATAGCTAAATTGTTCAGTTGATTATATAATATTCTTCTTAATGTATACACTGTTTTTCTGGTTCTGCTTATTTTACTTTGCATCAGTTCATGTAAATTTTTCCAGGTTTTTCTGAAATTTTACTTGTCATTTTTGGTCATTTCTGAGGGGATTGGGAATGGTTGCCTACACATGATGAAATCTGAACTGAATTTTAAAAGAAAACAGTGAAATTTGAGGTGGAGGTGAAAAGATGGAGTGTTCCAAAAACGACAAACAGATACTGAAAGGCATGGATATGGGAGACAGAATTGGGTTGTATTGGAGAATCTGCAAATTAACCATTTCTAAATATATATTCTTGCCCTTAAGTTCAACAAACTAAATAACATGTCACTTAATTTGACAGCATGTGCAGTATTCTATATTCATGATCCCCTCCTTTCCAGTAAAATGAGGAAGATCTTATTATAATTATATATATTCAGTTTCATTATGTTCTGGTCTCTTGTTTCTGTTTGCTTTGTGGTAGTCCAGGTATATTGTTTTCCTATGAGATCTTCCTTTGTGTAGGTAGTTCTATATGTAGCCTCAGTGTTTATTTTACAAATGATTTGAGAACATAATTTTTTTCCTTTTGCCATTAGTCTCATCTTTTGTGCTAAGTGGTCCTGATTAGAATTTGAATATCAGAATTTAAAATTTCTTCTTTGAGACCTGGAGAAGTCTATGCAAAAAGTTTACATTTGTTATCTTAAATTAGATATAACTATTGCCAATCATAATCTTTGTTGTAATTATTGAAAAAAATCATTTTCTTTTTAAAATCATTTTCATTTCCAACTATATCTCCCTCTTTCACTTACTGAGTGAGCCAGCCCTTCTACCAAAAATGAAAAAAGAAAGAAAAATCAGTTAAGAAAAACTAATCAGAGGGGTGGCTAAGTGGCACGGTGGATAGAGCACTGGCCCTGGAGTCAGGAATCCCTGAGTTCAAATCCGGCCTCAGACACTTAATAATTACCTAGCTGTGGGACCTTGGGCAAGCCACTTAACCCCATTGCCTTGCAAAAAACAACTAAACTAATCACAACAGCTAAGTTTGACTTTGTATATAGTGTTCTATACTGTCAGTTCCCTACCACAGAAAAAAAAGAAAGAAGTACATTTTCTATCTTTTCTCTGGGGCCAAATTTGGTGATTATAATCACAAACTTTAACATATAATTACAAGTGTAATTGTAATTAGTAATTGTATTTCTTTGTTCTTTCTTTTTATGTTGTAATCATTGTCTCTCTTGTTTTCCTGGTTTTGTTTGTTTCACTCTGCCTTATTTTACATACATCTTCCCATGCTTCTCTGAATTCTTCACATTTATTGTTGTTTACACACAATAATGTCTTTCATTCAAGTACCTCATTTTGTTTAACCATTCCCTAGTCAATGAGCATCTATTATGTTTCTGGTTCTTTAGAACACAAAAAAATACTGCCTGTGAATATTTTGGTGTACAATATATAAACCATTCCTTTCTGCCTTTTACTTCCTCAGGGTATTTGCTTAACAATGAAATCTTTGTCCACAAGATTGGAAGTTTAGGGATTTATATCAAATTACTTTCAAGACTGGTTGGATCATAAGATATACCAAAGGTGTATAGGTATATCTCTCTTTGGTCAAATCCTCCAACATCGACTATTTCTGCATTTTGTCATCTTTGCTAGTTTGGGGGAATGAGATGAAGTCTCAGAAATTATTTTGATTTGCATTTTTCTTTTCATTTGTGATTTAGAGCAATTTGTCATGTGACTGTTAATAGTTTGCCATTCTTTTTGAAATTGAATTCCTTTGATGATTTATCAGTTGAAAAGCTGAGTTTTGGTCTTTGTTATAAATGAATGAAAAGAAAAACCTGCTAGAGTGAGAGAAAATTGTACATTTTATTTACAAACCTTGCAAGATACATCTTACAAGATACAGGTACCTCCACACGAATTAGTCTTCAAAGTCAGGTAATTTATGGTCTTCAGAAACTCTTGCCCCTCCCTCTTGGATGTTCATAGGCTCTCAGAGTTTGAGTTATAATCTAAAAGGTCCACCCATTCCATGATATGCCCTTAATATGATCCCCCCCACACCATACAAACTCAGTAGCATTAGGACAAAATCTCTAGGTCACTCTTGACCAGTTGAAAACTGGTTTGGGGTTTGGTATCCTTGGAAAGGAATTAGGAAAACTCTTCCAGTCTTGTGATTGGCTGGGCCATTCCCCTTTTGTAATGGATTCCCTAACGGCTTCGCTCTACAACCTGTGAAGACCAACACCCTACATTTCTCACAGTCTTATATGTTTGTCTAACTTTTATTATGTGGATATCAGAGATAGTTGATGCAGAGAATTTTCCCTTGGTCACCTTTGTAATTTCATGTAATCAGATTACTTGTTTTATCTTTTGTGATCACCATAGCCCTCCTTTGATTGACAAATCTAACTGGAGTCTGATTTAGGCTTTTATTTGTTGCTGTTAGCTTGTTTTTTAATATTTTGATAACTTAATATAATTGTTTCCTTTCTCATCTTCTGGGATGGGGGGGAGAGAATATGCAAAAAAGTTTAAGAATTCCTGTTTTAGCCATAGCTCAGAAAAGTACCTCATTTCATTCACTGCCAGATTTTTCATTGAACTTTTTCAAAGGTCACAACCTTTAATATTCAGGTGGCATATTCTTTTGAGTTTATATAACTTAACATATTAATTTCTAATCTAGTTAATTCTAATTTCTCTTAAACTTTGTATTTTTTCCATTAATTCTTCTTAAATAAGAGTTCTTTATTGGGTTATTGAATTTGATGTTTCTGAGACAAAATCGTGACTTAGTCAGGAAAATTCATTTCAGATCTTGTCTCAGACACTTATTAACTCTCAGTCTCAATGTGGGAATAATAATAGAGCCTACATCTTAAGAGTTGTTGTATGGATCAGCTAAGATAATATATGTGAAGTACTTTGCCAAACTTAAAATGCTATAAATATATAATGCTTATGTTGTAAGCTACTTTTTATTTTTAATTTAAGTATCAAATACTTTTTATGATTACTGCTTATAAATATGCTTTAAGATCTGAAAGTATTATTCTTCCAATTATTTTTCATTATTTCTCTGGAGATTCAAGACCTTTCATTTTTTTTCCAAATGAATTTTGTTATTAATTTGTCTAGCTTTATAAAGTATTACTTTGAAAACAGTGATAATTTTGTTTCCTCTTTTCCCATGTTTATACTTTCAATATTTTCCTCTGGTCTTTTTGTTAAAGCTAGCATTTCTAGAACTATGTCAAATGAAAGGAGTGGGAAAAGGGAGCATCCTCATCTTATTCTTGCATTTATGGAGAAAGTTCAAGTATTTCTCCATTGCACATACTTTGGTTTTAGCTGTGTGCTTTTTGTGATATTCAAAAAATTGCTCTTCATATATACTTTTAAAAATTACTATTAAAAATGCTTTATCCCTGCATACACTTTCCTATAAATATAATGATATATGTACAAAAAGTTTGCAATTTAAATAAGTAAGTGTAGTCATATCTTAAATGGCAAGTTTTATTCTATCAGCTTTTTCCCCAGTACAAATGGTGCTTGATTGTAACTGGCAACAAAAAACCCAAGCCTTATTGCCATTTATCCTTGAGGACATGAATTTTTTTCCCCCTGATCTGTAAGTTTCATTGATGTAGAGAAATTTTGATGAGAAAACTTCCTGCTGTTGCTGCAGCATTTCTACAGCTCAGTAGAATCTTGGTTTCCAGGAACACAGAGAGATTTAAGTGATTTACCCAGAATCAGTTAGGATGTGTTTGAGATTGAACTTGAACCCAGATCTTCTTTATTCCAAAGTTAGCTTTCAGTCTACCTAGCTGACTAATACTTAAATTTCTAGTCTAAAATTAATTTACTGTAAAATTTCAGAAACATACACAAATTACACATAAAATACATCTGCTATTAGTTGCCTAATGCATTGATTGAGAAGTGCAGCTCTTAAACCTGAAAGATGCTTTGAAATCCCTTTTCTAAATATTGCTATGTATAAGAGTAACCTTTATGGTTCTAATTCAAAATGTCTACTCAGGTATGGTATGTTCATCAGAAATTCTTGGAAATTCTGTATTTTCATGAATGAATCCCCCCCCCCAAGATTATACTTTTTCAAGTAAAATATTTTATTCTTGATTGTAAGCCTTTTTCTTTTGGGGGGATATGGGGGGAATATCAATCCTTGGTATTTGAATTCTATTTTTTGTGCTTGATTTTTTCTTTGTCTAGGAAATTTTGAATTTGGACTATGATATTCATGGGGGTTATTTTAGGATGTGATTTGTGGATTCTTTCTCTTTTCACTTTGCTTTCTGGTTCTAAGTATTCTAGGCAGTTTTCATTTATAATTTCTTGATGTATGGTAGCTAAACTTTTTTTGTCAAGACAATGTCATGATTTTTCAGAAAAGCTTGCTAATTTTAGATGAACTCTCGGCCTATTTTTCTGGTCACTTGTCATATTATTCTATTTCTTTATTACTTGGTTTTTTTTTTTCTATTTAGTGGCTTTGTTTTAATTTTTCTTGATATTTCATTGTGTCATTTTCTATTTGACATTTTCTAATGTTCGTGACATTCAGTTCTTGAGTGATGTTTTCCATGTTATTTTGCTATTTGATGTAAGGTTACCACTCTCTTCCTTAGGTTTTTACACCCCACTTTGTGTTGTCTAAGGTATTTCCTCATAATGTTTGTTCTGTTTCTTGTTTTGTTCATATTGACTGTGGCAGGTGAAGGGCTTTGCTTGATTTGGGTCAGACACTGTTCTTGTACTCCTGAAGGAAGTGAGCAGGCCTCACCTGGTTCCGTGTCTGGTGAACAAGATTAGGACATTCCCTTAAGGGACCCTGGTACTCTCCCAGTTTGGAGCTCTACCTGGATCTACCTTCTTGCCACAGGGCTCCTGGGTAGATCACAATGTCAGACTGTGCCTTTCTCCTTGCTGCCAGCATTCCCTCCTAAGCTTCTTTGAGGAATTGTTGTCATCACATGGCTCTTGTCTGTCCTCGTGCCTTTGGTACTACTACAGCTATTCCCATAAGGAGTCCCCCCATCTGGTCTTTGTTTGGTGCTCTTCTCCTGCCTCTGGGTTTGGATGGCCCTTTCCCAGGATGGCACCAGACTAATCCTGTCCAGTTGCTAGGTCTGCTTTGTACTTCTCTCTTGATTTGTCCCAAAGGAACCATTTCTAAGATTCCTTCAGGCTTAGTGCAGGAGTCTAGATGCGATTCTCCTTATTTTGCCAATAATGAGGCATTTTAAGTTTTGGAGGATGTTTCTTGGGGGATCTGGGCTCCTGGGGGTCCTGTTTTCTTCCTCTGCAAATTGAAGTAATTAGACTAGATATCTAACTTCTTACTCTAAAACATTGTTCTTGGGAACCTTCTCATTTTCTAACCGTAGTCTCTGCCCAGACTCTGGCGTCAAGGGAAATGTTGTTAAGGAGAACTCTTAACCCTCTTCCAGTGTATCTTTTTTTTTTAACTAAAAGACAACAAAACTGTGTACTAACTACTCTAGTCTCTCCCTTCACTCTGCTCCCTGCCCCCCTTTTGTTCTTGTAATTTAATCTGTTACCCTCTTCCATATTGTTATTTAGCTATGTGTCAGTGGTTTGGTTTTTTTCATGTGTGGGTTTTCTTCCCACTCTGCTATGACTCAGTGAATGAATTTTGCTTAAACTGCTTTCAGAAAGCCCACAGCAAGAAGGAACAATGTCTAAGTCTAAAATTGTTACTCAAACTTAAAGGCAAAGAATTTCTACCCAGAATAAGGGGAGATGAAGAAATTTGAAGTTTCTGACTTGTGATGGAAGCCCATACATGATCACTTATTCCCTCCAACCCCAGTAAGCTACAGGTAGTATTGTGAACAAAAATTCCTCTTGCCCCTGTGTTTGAGATCAGTTCTGGGATTTGTTTCAGGAGTCCAGATTGCTGGAAGGCATGCTGTGGTGGTTGGACGCAGCAAAATTGTTGGTGCACCGATGCATGATTTGCTTCTATGGAATAATGCCACAGTGACCACATGCCATTCCAAGACTGTCCTGTTGTCTGAGGAGGTAAGATCTTCAGGAAATAGTGTGTACCTAAGGTCAATTGGTGTTAGCTGACCAAGTATGCGTTGTCCTAAGAGCCCAGGAGTTTGGCTATCACAAAATATCTCTCAGACAATTGACAGTTTGTTTTCTGACCATACAGAAATCCTTAGCACAGAACAGGCCTAAATTCTGATGCCCTCCTGATCATAGGCAAATGTCTAAATCCAAATGTTCAGACAGATTTTTTTTTATTCATAATAAGATGAGTCTAATGCTTCCCTTCACGGAAATGTAGCCTGTAAAACTGAAGGGGACAAGTTTTAGAAATAACTTTGCTTGGGATTTTTAGTAATGGCTTTGGATCATTTGAAAGACTTTCCTCCACTCTAAACCTTCTCCAAATACTCCCAGCAACTTTCTTTCACAATGTCCCTCAAAAGGACAAACCCCTATTTTATAGATCAGGGCTGTCTAAAATGTGGCAAAGCCGAACTACTACAGAACTCTCGCTAAAATGGCCAATAAAATTATGTTGTCTATTGTTTCGATAAAAATTTTTAAAAATAAAGTTGGACAGCCCCCTGTTATAGATGATGAGGAAGTTGAGAACTTGAGGAGCTAAGTGATTTATAAGGTTTATTTAATGTAACTTAGAGGAAAAATACAAGATTCCTGATGCTATTCCAATGCCCTTTTTACTTCTAGACTGTGCTTCTAATCTCTTTCTATGTATTGCTATGATTGTTTTTGGCTTTTATTCCCCTTTTTTGACAGGTAAATAAAGCTGATATCCTTGTGGTTGCAGCTGGAAAGCCTGAAATGGTAAGAGGAGAATGGATTAAACCTGGAGCTATAGTAATAGACTGTGGAATCAACTATGTTCCAGGTTAGTGCTCCACTTCTTATTTTTGGAAAAGTTGAGGAGGGTAAAGGAAGATCCTTTGACTCATTGGAAATAAGCCAGGAATGTACATGTTGAATGGAATGGTGTTAAGTGAACTATTCTAGAATTTATACTGAATATGGACCTTAATATGGTAGAAAACAGGGAGGGTAAGGATGTAATTTTTAGATGACATTGATAAAATCTTGCCTTATTAAATAAATATACAGTGAAGCATCTAGCCTTTGTTTCAGTTCTTAAAGTAAGGGATAATCTTCTTTTCCCCTTCTAATCTTAAGTATGAGGTACAGTTATTAAATTGCCAGGAAAATTAGTCACTGTCAAGTTTTCACCATATTTAATCTCCCTCCCACTCTCTCAACATGCTTTTAAAGCAGTAACTCATAATTGATAACTCATTTTTCCTGCAGTACAATTATCTAATGGATTAGAAAGAAATTGGTCTCCTACAAGTCATCACTTTCACTGTTTCCTGATGACATTGGAGTTTCTTCTATATAACAGGATTCTCAGCCCTTATCATTCTTCATCTTTATCCTTTGTGAGCTGTAGAGAACAAGAAAGTTAATAGATGATGTCCAGTTACTCTTATAGGTTATCATAGAATATTTATTTGAACTTGAAGCTTTTACCAACCTCATTTACAATCTGCCTTCCTCAGAAAAAAATACAAATAAAACAAAAACTATGCTTTCTTACTATTCTTCCTTTGTTATTGTTAGTACAGAACATATAAACACACAGTTCTCTGCCAAACTGGTTCTCATGTTCAATAAAAATTGAATAAAAGACATGACAGAACAATAGTAGAGAGAATGAACCCAAAGGCTGAACTTTCCAGGTGTTCCTTTTGGATAGATCCTTGTCCCCTATAAGGTGCATTCAAAGGCTAAAATAACATCATCTTACTAAAAACCCAAGAAACTGCCAATTAAAACCAAAAGAGAATGTTAGGGATAGTGAGAAGAATGGAGTCTATTGCCATATGAGGATAATCTGATGGAAATAGGAATGTGTATCCTGTAGAAAAGAAGACTTGGATGGAGAAGTACTTCAGTCCTGTGGAAGAGCAAAACACATACTCTGATGATGATAAAATCGAAGCTTCTGTATCCAAAACCTCCAAGAGAAATAGAAAATGGGCTCAGACTGTGGATGAGCTCAAAAAAGACTTGGAAAAGCAATTCAGGGAGGTGGAGGCAAAATTGGGAGGAGAAATGAGAGCAATGTGGAAAAATCATGAAAACCAACTCAAAAGCTTGGTGAAAGAAATACAAAAAAATACTGAAGAAAATAATATGTTAAAAACCAGTTTAGGCCTAATGCAAAAAAGCAAAACAAAAGGCAAATGAGGAGAAGAATGCCTTAAAAAGCAGAATTGGCCAAATGGAAAAGGAGATAAAAAAGCTTTCTGAAGAAAATAACTCCTTCAAGTGCAAAGTGAAACTAAAGGAAGCTGATGACTTTGCAAGAAATCAGGAAGAAATAAAACTCTTCCAAAAAAGTCAAAAATTAGAAGAAAATGTAAAATATCTCATTGGAAAAACAACTGACCTTGAAAACAGATCCAGAAGAAATAATTTGAAAATTATTGGACTATCTGAAAGCCACAACCAGGAAAAGAGCCTAAACTTCATTTTTCAAGAAATAATACAGCAAAATTGGCCTGAGATCCTAGAAGCTGAGGGTAAAATAGAAATTGAGAGAATTCACCAGTTACTCCCTGAAAGGGATCCCAAAAGAAAAACTTCCAGGAATATTATAGCCAAATTCCAAAACTCCCAAATCAAAGAGAAAATTCTAAAAGCTGTCAGAAATAGACAATTCAACTACCGAGGCTCCATAGTCAGGATTACACAGGATCTGGCAGCATCTGCATTAAGGGCTCGTAGGGATTGGAATATGGTATTCCAGAAGGCAAAAGATCTTGGTTTACAACCGAGAATCAATTACCCAGCAAAACTGAACATCCTCTTTCAGGGGAAAAGATGGATTTTCAATGAAACAGGGGACTTTAAAACTTTCCTAACAAGATGACCAGAGCTGAAGAGAAAGTTTGATCTCCAAGTACAGGACTCTGGTGAACCATAGAGGAGTGGAAGAGAGGACTAACTATGAGGAACTTGTTAATGTTGAACTTTTTATATTCTTGCACGGGAAGAAGATATTGATAACTCATATGAACTTTCTCATTTATAAGAGCAGCTAGAAGGAGCATATATAGACAGGACATAGGAAGGAGTGGAATATAATGGTATGATGTGGTAAAGGGATGGAGTGAAAGGGCGATGGGGGAAAGTACTGGAAGGAAGGAAAAGGAGATGATGAAGAAGCTAAGAGATTTCACATAAGAGTAAAAAAAAGCTTTTTCAATGGAGGGGAGGAGGGAAGGAAAGGGGGAATGAGTGAGCCTTCATTCTCATCGGAAATGGCTCAGGGAGGAAATGGCATACACACTTAATAGGGTGAGGAAATTTGTCTTGCCCTGGAGAAGGATGGGAGGAAAGGGACGGGATGAGGGGAAATGCGGGGAGGGAAGGGGGGAATAGGTGACAGAAGAGAGGAGAGATCAAGGGAGAGGGTACTAAGATGCAATACGCTTTTGGACAGGGCCAGGATGAAAGGAGAGAGAGAGAGAATAGAATAAATGAGAGTGGGGAGGAATAGAGTAGAGGTACAGTTAGTGATAGCAACTGAGGGAAAAATATTGAAGCAACTTCTCTGGTGGATTTATGATAAAGAAAGGAACTCATCCCAGAGACAGAGTTGGAATCTGAATACATACTGAAGTACAATTTTTTTTCTCTTTCTATCTTGAGGTTTCCCATCTTCTTGGGGGGGGAGGGGGTTTGTGTTTACACTTATAACATTCAATTTACATCAATGTATGGCATGGAAACAATACAGACACTGCCAGACACCCTGGGGGGGGGGGGAATTGTAGAATTCAGAGCCTTGAAAAAAATGATGGGTACAATTTACTATTGTATATAATTGGAAAACAAATAAAATGTTTAATAAAATAACTCCTAAAAAAAAGAGATACAATGCTCCAAGACAAAAAAAAAAAAAGAATACTTGGAGGGGACCTGATAGCAATATTCCAAGTATTTGTGGGGTTGTCTTGTAGAAGAGGGATTAGACTTCCTTTGTTTGGCTACAATAGACCAAACTAGGAGCCAGAAGTAGAAATTTCAGGGAGGCAAATTTCAATTTCAAAATACTTTCTGACAACTTGAGCTATCTAAAAGTGGAGCAGGCAGTGTGGTCTCCTTGCTAGGAGATAGTGAATGTTTCCATCTTGACTAGAGATCTTTAAGCAGAGGCTGGAAAATTGTTTATTGGGTCTGCTGTAAAAGAAATTCTTCATCTTGTTGAAGTTGAAAGAGATAGCCTCTAAGGACCTTTGCCAGAGGAGAGAGAGAGAGAGAGAGAGAGAGAGAGAGAGAGAGAGAGAGAGAATTAATTATAAAATTTGCTATTCTGGAGGAAAATTGAGTTTTGTGATTTTATATTTTTAAAATTGAGTGGCTGCTATGCTGGATGCTATTTATTAAAAGACTTGAGAGGGCTGCAGTACTTGGTGAAAACAGGGAAGCAGTCAGTAAATTCACTTTGTTATTGGACTAAATCTGTTCAGAAAAAGAAAAGTTTGAAGTAAATTCAAAAACCAAACTATAGACAGTAGTTGATTGATCATTTAATCAGAACTCTTACTCTGATTGAGTCTTTAGCTTACAAGATCCAGGAATAAGTGTTCTTTCTCAGTTTAATGCTTAAAAACAAATAAACTCTCATGATCTAAATTCTAGTTTTATCAGCTGTTCTGGAAGTAGATTAGTATCATCAGCATCAGTATACATTTACACAATATCTTATACTTTTCTAATCACTTTCATTTACATTATCTTATTTAGTTCCAGAAACTCTCCAGTGAGTTTGGTAGGGGAAGTAGCATTTCCCAGCATTGAAGAGGAGACTGTAAAGATAGTAAGACCCAGATCTCTAGAATCCTAATTCAGTGCTCTTCCCACGATAGCCTTTTTCATCCCTGGACTGAAACTGAAAAAAAGCTTATATGTAGATGTTTAAAGACCCTGCTCACAATGGAATCCCAGATTCTGGCTCTGAACCTTAGAGCTACAAAGTCTAGACCTCCTTCTTCTTTCCTAGGAGAAGCAGTGAAACTGAGTGTGGGAGCTGCTTTGTGTAAGGGAGCGGATGGTGTATCCTTTGCTTTTGTTCTCCCAAATAACTATTCCTAGCTGGTAAGATTTGTAGTTGTTCCTGGCATCCTTTTGAGGGAAGCGTAATTACATTCTTGCCTTTTGCATACATTTATGGAGCTGCTCATCTTTGGAATTGGATGTTAAATTGTTCAACTCACACAGCTAGCTTAACAGAATGCTGACAGTTGCTGTAGAAACGGGATCTGGCAGCTGTGGTGGGGTTCAGGCTTTGTACACCTAAAAACTCCCTTTGTAGGCCTTGGTCAATTAGCATTTTAAGAAGGGCTCATTCATTATGTTAATTGGCACAAAGAATAAAGAACAGCTTTGGTTTCCTTGAACTCCTGGTTTCAGGCTAAAGGAATTTCCTGTTGGTATGTCAAAGCCTAAGCATTTTATTATGTTTTTCCATCTTTTTGTTTGTTTATTTAATAATTTAGCAACTGTTTCTCTTCTTTAAAGAAGAAAAGGGAAGTATGTATACCTGATAGGACTCAAGATCCTAATCCCACTTAAGTTTCTCGAACAAGCTCTCAAATAACCATCATTCCATCAGATACCACAGGAAGCACAGAGCTAATAAAAAAAATTGGGTGAAGAGCTAAACATTTATGAGAATTGGGTCCATGCATTTCCTTTATCTGAAAGAATTTTTCTGCTTTTGAAAATTATTCTGTAGATGATACAAAACAAAATGGAAAAAGAGTTGTGGGGGACGTAGCTTATGATGAAGCAAAAGAGAAGGCTTCTTATATCACCCCGGTGCCTGGTGGAGTTGGACCCATGACTGTGGCAATGTTAATGCAGGTACTTCCATTTGTGGAAAAAAAATAAGGCAGAATAAGAAGCATTTTTATGTCATACAACAGAAATTACCATTTGTCATATCCTTCAGTTTTAGAAATGTTTTGAGAATATAATCAGAAAAGATAAAAATATGAGCCTCAAATAGGGCTTTATGTGGAGATTAAGCTATATAAATATAGAGCTAATTATCTGTATTCAAGGAGTAGAGCAGTGGCATAGATGATCTCTAAAATTATTCAGATTTGATTTTGAAATGTTGATTCTTCAAACACATACCAACTATGAATGGAGGGAGGCAGTCTATGAATCTAGTGGCTGGCAGTATTGAAGTTAACCTGGATTGAAAGTTTGTTGTAAATGAGTGATTAATTCTTTTAAGGTGGTGGAAAGAGCACTAAAGGTAGTCAAGAGAATTTGAGTTCTTGTTTTGGTTCATCTACTAACTCACTTCATGACCTTGGCTTCCAGTTTTCAAATTATATAATTCCAAGAATCTTGAGTCTGACCACCATAGAATCAAACTAGGTAGGAAGTGTTTCTATAAAATATTTATCTCCTAAAATTAGATATGGGTTGAATGATTTTGGGGAACAGAAGGGAGGTATCAGGGCAGCTAGGTGGCATAGTGGATAGAGCACAGGCCCTGGAGTCAAGAGGACCTGAGCGCAGAACTTAATAGTTACCTAGCTGTGTGACCTTGCTCAAGTCATTTAACCTCATTGCCTTACAAAAAGCAAAGGAGGGGAGAGGCATCCTTTATGGTATGCAACTTGTACCTCTTCTCTTATCCCCTACCTAGGATAGATAATGGGGGGGGCTTTTTTTTTTAACCAGACACATGATTTCTTTCGAATAGGGAACTCCCAGAAAGGTAAGTCCTTCTTTGGATGAAGTTCTTCCACTTGCAGTCTTAAGCTGCCTGAAGAGCAGCTGAGGTGTTATTCACCCGTCCTCATGTGTCTGTGTCCTGAAGTGGGGTTGAATTTGAGGCATCCTGACTTTATATTGTACTTTAGGGCTTACTGTGCAGTTTATATGCATACTGTCATGTAATCATGACAACCCTGTCAGGCAGGTATGTGGGTTTATACAGTTGAAGAAACTGAGGATCAGAGAGGCTATATGACTTAGCCAGGGTCATGTAACTACTAATTATTGGAAAAAAGATTCAGAATTAGGCAATCTCTGACTCTAAGTTAAGAGTTTTTTCCATTACACCTGGCTGCTTTGTTAAAGACGCACACAGTACCTTCATAGAAATTACCTTGTTCCATCTTTCTACGTGCAGGTGTTTTACAGAGGGGAAGAAGCCCAATGACATACCGTAGGGTCCAATGAATAACCGAATGAGTGTTATAACTCAGATCTCATAACATTTATTTGGCACACTGTTTTTCAGCATTACTCTGTGGGGTGTTTTCTTAAAAGTCATTTGTTCTTGCTTTTTCACAGTTTAAAGATGTCTCAAAAAGTCTTAGTGCAGTTTTAAGCTTAATGGCTTAAAGAATGTACAGGAATAGTTGATTGCTAGTTTATACCTTTGTACTTTTAAGAAATTTACCTTTGGAGACTTACCTGTTTTATGATACTAGATGTAAAAAGTACTTATAGATATTAAAATACTGATTTTTGTCAGCTGTTAATATTATTACTCCCAAGATGTCTCGAATTTTTTAAGTGTCCTTTGGACTTTCTTTCATGCATATGACTGTGTCATGGTATACTGGAAGATAGCATGCCTTGCCAGTTTAACAGATTGCACCATTTCATTCCATTGATACATCTTTAGCTTTGTTCAGTAGGACCTTGCTTTGTAGGTTGTTATCAACTAAAATAGCACTGTGTGCAAGCTTTAAAAAAAAAAAAATCTGACTGCTACCACAAAGATATGGTATCTCATATCCAATAGATGAGTTTAGGAAAAGGAAGGAGAATGTTTTTGATCATTTAAGATAGACTGTTTTTAAAAAATTTCTATCACACAAGACAAAAGAAACTTAGAAGGGAACATAGTGAGGTCAATATATTAAATTTAATTTAGGATATATTTTCAGTTACAAACTTTATGGTTTCACATACAATCATCTTTTTATGTCCTTTGTATTTGGAAATGTTGCTGATTTTCTAGTTCCCAATTTTAAATATTTGTATGCTTTCTGAAAAGTATGCCACAAAAGAGAAAAAAGGAGCAATCATCTCTTACGAAATAAGATAATCACTTCCTTTTATAAGATTATATTAATCTTGTGTGTGTGTGTGTGTGTGTGTGTGTGTGTGTGTGTGTGTGTTTTTATTTAGAGCACAGTAGAAAGTGCAAAGAATTTCCTGGCCAAATGTCTATCAGGAAAATGGAACATCCAATATAACCATCTTAACCTCAAGACCCCAGTTCCAAGGTAATTTTACTATTGACAATTAGAACTACCTATCCTAAATTTATTTTTAATTTTTAATTTATTTAAGAAAATGGGGTTAAGTGACTTACCCAAGGTCACACAGCTAGGCAGTTATTAAGTGTCTGAGGTCAAATTTGAACTCGGTCCCCCGACTCAAGAGCCACTCTACCCACTGCACCATCTAACTGCCCCTTTGCCCTTCATTTTCAACTATGACATCAAGGATGTGATGCCATGACAAGCACTTGAATTGGGTTGGAATTGAGGGGTTCTGTGCTAAGTCACCAGCCTTACTTTTTCCTCCAGAGCCTTCCAGGTCCAGTGGCCAGATAGGAGTCAGGATGACTCGAAATGGACAGCTAGTAAGACTCAAGTATCTGGGGTCAGATTTGAACTCCCGTCCTCCTAATTCCAAGGCCAGTGCTCTATGTACTATGGCACTTAGCTGCCCTCTATCCTGAATTATGTAATTAATGCATATTTATGGTATTTCTAAGAAGCAGCTTGGTATTAAATTGACTGAATGAAGTACTACATAAAATTTTCTCCACATTTCTTTAAAGTGACATTGAAATATCACGTTCTTGCACACCAAAACCCATTGGTTACCTGGCTAAAGAAATTGGTTTACTTTCTGAAGAAGTGGAAATGTATGGTCAGACAAAAGCCAAGGTTCTGCTGTCTACCTTGGAACGCCTGAAACACCAGTCTAATGGAAAATATGTGGTCGTAACAGGGTATGTTTTTCTGTTACATGTTACTAAGTTGATTGATAATCCAAAATCTAACCATAGACCATAGATCTTTTTCCCTTTTTTATTATTAACTTAACAAATATCAACATGTGAACATTTAATTGCTTCATTTTTCTTTTATTAGTAACATTCTTGGTCTTCCCTGCTTCTCCCCCACATCTCCCAAATCAAAGCCCTTCAGTTGTCAAAGAAATGGTATGAGCAAAAGAAATTCATGTCAATCATGTCTGAAAAATAAAAGCTTCATTCTACACCTACAACATATTACTTCTTTGGCAAAAGTTAGGAAGCTTGTCTGATAATCAGTTATGATTCTTCTTTACATTGTTCAGAGTCCTTAAAACTTTCTAAGCTTTTCTCTTTACATTATCATAACCATTGTCAAAATTATTCTAGTTCTGCTTACTACACTTAGCATTTGTTAATACAAATCTTCCCAGATTGCTTTTAATCAGTTGCTCTTGTCATTTCTTACAAAGTAATAATATTCTGTTAGACTAGTGCATAAGAATTTGTACAAATACAAGGTGATAGGTCCCCACTTTGTTTCCAAAGTATTGCTCTAAATATTTTTTGTACATATAGACATTTTTTTCCTCCACCTCTGATCTCTTTGGAATGTGTCCTTTTAAATGTACACAGCTTCTAGTGAGCTTCAGAATTTTAGAGCTAATGAGACTAGCTCTTGTTACATTTCTAATGCAGTATAGACTTCCTAGCATGTATGACATGGGGGAAGAGAGAGTTTACTTTTTAAATTTTTTTTTTATTCTCATTTTGTACAAATTTTTTTTTACAGTAATAAAATATTCTTGTTTACAAGTAAACAAAATACCCCTCCTCCCCCATGAATATAGATAGACTTGCTTGGGTGAAAAAAGTAAAGGGGAGAGAAAACAATTAAAATAAAAAAAATAATAGTAATAATTGTAGGTATGGCCAGGTGTCACAATAGATGAAGCACCAGCCCTGGAGCTACGAGCACCCGAGTCCATATGCAGCCCCATAGACCCAACAATCACCCAGCCGTGTGACATGCAAGCCACCCGATCCCCACTGCCCTGCAAAAACCAAAAAAAAAGAAAGAAAAAAAAGACCCAAAATAAAATAATAATAATAGTAGGGGTGGCTGGGTGGCAGACAGAGCATTGGCCCTTGAGCCAGGAGCACCTGGGTCCAAATGCAGCCCCAGACACCCAAAGATCACCCTGCTGTGTGGCCCCAGGCAGACCACCCAGCCCCACTTGCCCTGCACCCTCCCCCAAATAATAATAACAAAAAAAATGTGCTTGAGTCTTTGTTCCAACACCAACAACTCTGTCATGGGTGGATCTCATTCTTTATGATAAGTCCATATGATAAGTCCATATGATAATTCCATATTTTTCCAATGTTGCCATTGCTGATCGCAACTCCCTCCTTTCTTATTTCTCCACTACCATGTACTCTATTTTCTCTCTCCTTTCACTCTGACTCTGCTGTAGGATCATTGACTGGCTCAGCATACAGATCCCTGGTCCTGGGGCCAAGAAGCCCTGAGCCCCCATACCACCCCTTAAGCTCAGCATCCACCTGGCCCCATGGTCCTGGGCAGGCCTTCCAATCCCAGCCCCTTGCAAGAAGTAAGAAAGAAAATGTGTTATATCTGACTACTCTCCCACCATGGTCCATCCTCTCCTCCTTTATTCACATGCCCACCCCTTCCCCCTGCTCCCCCCTCCTTCTTACTCCAGTTGTCTATACCCCATTGAGTATATTTGCTGTTTCCTCTCCTAGCCATCTCTGATGAGAGCAAAGGTTCCCTCATTCCCCCTTGCCTCCTCCCTTCCATATCATTGCAATAGCTCATTGTAATAAAAAAAATCTTATGTGAAATATCTTGGCCTATTCCCCCCTCTCCTTTTTCTTTCTCCCATTCCATTTCCCTTTTTATCTATTGACTCCATTTTTACACCATATTTTATCTTCGAATTCAGCTTTCTCCTGTGCTTCAACTATAAAAGCTCTCTCTACCTGTTCTATTAACTGAGAAGGTTCATATGAGTATTATCAGTGTCATTTTTCTGTGCAGGAATACATGCAGTTCATCATCATCATTAAGTCCCTCACGTTTTTCCCCTCTCCTCCACTTCTATGCTTCACCTGAGTCCTGTATCTGAAGATCAAACCTTCTATTCAGCTCTGGCCATTCCAAAAGGAACCTTTGAAATTCCCCTGGTTCATTGAAAGTCCATCTTTTTCCCTGGAAGAGGACATTCAGCCTTGCTGGGTAGTTCATTCTTGGCTACATTCTAAACTCTTTTGCCTTCCGGTATATTGTATTCCAAGCCCTGTGAGCTTCCAGTGTAGTTGCTGCTAAGTCGTGTGATCCTGACTGCAGCTCCATGATATTTGAACTGTGTCCTTCTGGCTGCTTGTAATATTTTCTCTTTGACTTGGGAGTTCTGGAACTTAGCTATTATATTCCTAGGGGTTGGTTTTTTGGGATTTCTTTCTCTGGGGGATCGGTGGATTCTCTCCATTTCTATTTTGCCCTCTGCTTCTAGAATATCAGGGCAATTTTCCTGTAGTAATTCTTTGAAAATGATGTCAAGGCTCTTTTCCTGATCATGCCTTTCAAGGTATTCCAATAATTTTTAAATTATCTTTCCTAAGTCTGTTTTCCATATCAGTTGTTTTTTCAATGAGATATTTCACATTTTCTTCTAATTTTTCATTTTTTTTGGTTTTGAAGTATTGATTCCTGATTTCTGGTAAATTCATCAATCTCCCTGAATTCTATTCTTTGTCTGAAGGATTTTTTCTCCTCAGAGAGTTTTCTTATCTCTTTTTCCATCTGGCCAATTTTGCTTTTTAAAGCATTCTTCTCGGTAACTTTTTGAACTGTTTTATCCATTTGACCTAAGCTGGTTTTTAGCATGCTATTTTCTTCAGCATTTTTTTGGATTTCCTTGACTAAGCTGCTGACTTCATTTTCATGTTTTTCCTGCATCTCTCCTTTCTTTTCCCAGTTTTTCTTCCAACTCTCTCATTTG
This sequence comes from Macrotis lagotis, assembly GCF_037893015.1. Lineage (NCBI taxonomy): Eukaryota > Metazoa > Chordata > Mammalia > Peramelemorphia > Peramelidae > Macrotis > Macrotis lagotis. The sequence goes on along the minus strand of NC_133661.1, from coordinate 278,627,180 downwards.
ATTTTCAAAGTCTTTTTTGAGCTCTGTCATAGCCTGAGCCCAATTTCTGTTTTACTTGGAGTCTTTAGATGCAGGAGCTTGTGCTTCCTCATCTTCAGACTGAGTATTTTGATCAATCTTGGGCTCATTTGCAAAATATTTCTCAATAGTCTTCCTTTTGTTTCTCTGCTTGCTCATTTTCCCAGCCTGGGCCCGTTTTTGGGGTGCTTCCTGAGGTTTTGGCTCACTCCCTCAAGGGTCTCAGTGTGTGAGGCTCTGTCCTCCCTCCTGGTCTGTGAATGACCATAAAGCACCTCCCTCTGCCATGGGGCTGAGGTGGGGGGGGGGGCTGCTGTTCTATGGGGGGGCCTAGATTTCGATCAGGATCTGAATGTGGTCAGAGCTCCAGAGTCCTGTTCCAGGGGCAGAGGACTGAGCTCGCATTTTCTCTTCACTTCCCTCCCTCAGCTCAATGGGCTCATGCCCTGGGGGCTCCTGCTTAGGGCTCCGCCTGCTTCTGTTTCCAGATCTGGGCTGCAGAAAGACCAAGCTGTTCCCTGTGTGCCCTGAGGGCTGGGCTCCACGTGCTCCCTCTGGTAGAGGTCCCCCGCTGTTCCCCCACTTTGTGCCCGGTGCTCCTCGAGGTGCAGCTCAGGAAACTCCCCCACTGCTGTGAGCCTCGGCTCCCAGCACTCTGGGGCTACCTCCGGGAGGCTGAAGCTCCTTCACTCTGGTGGGCCGCCCCTCTGACCCCGGGGAGCAGAGCCTTTCTGCTCTTTTCCAGGTTACCTTGAGTAGGAGAACTGCCTCACTGGGTCCCTTTGTGGGTTCTGTCTCTCGAAAGTTTAGAGTCCTTAGCTGATGAGTTTTACCAGAGAGCTCCTAAGACTGGATCCCTTCTTGTCTCCATCTTGGCTCCACTCCCGAGAGTTTACTTTTTAAGTTAATTCAACTGCCCTCATTTTACAGATGGTGAACTGTCTCTAAGGAGATTAAATGATTTGTAGGTCTCTCAACTTCATTTCAATGCTTTCTCCATTATACTATAATAAGGAACATATATGTTAAATGGAAATATGGTGATATGTACCTAATTTGAGCTCAGCCAATTTTCTGAACTAAACAGCAGAAAAAAGATCATATTCCCTTTCTAAAATTGTAATGACTACTTAATGAAGGGTGAAAAGAAAGGAGGACAATAATTTGGTTTCATAGTTTTAGGAACTGTATCAGATCCCCAAAACTTAAGAAAAATAATGCCATTTCAGGCATTTCTTTCTCGATTTTTTTTTATATAAATGGTTGGATTATTTCCTGATGAGAGTGGGGTACAATTTGTGGCATGAGGGTAGGGTCTCTGTCACTGTTGTGTTTCTTTAGACTTTTTTATTCCAATTATATGACTATACTATGTAGTTCTTCTCTCTTTTTCCCCAAAAACAGTTACTGAAGTTTCAGTAAAAGATTTAATGAAATTCAGGTACTGTAAATAAGTGACTTTGTTTTGTTTTGTTTTTCACTTTTCCTTGTTTTTCATTTTTATATTGAAGAATAACCCCTACACCTCTGGGAGAAGGAAAGAGTACAACCACAATAGGACTGGTGCAAGCTCTGGGAGCACATCTTCACCAGAATGTTTTTGCTTGTGTTCGACAGCCATCTCAGGGCCCAACCTTTGGAATAAAAGGTATTTGTTGATCTTTGATTCTCTGGTCCATGAGAACTTTCTCTTGTTATTTGATTGGATTTTTGTTTCCTGAACCCTTAAATTCTGCCTAGGCCAGGTATCCTCTGATGTTTATAGGACTCACAGTATAGTGTGATTAATCGGTTCTATTAAACTGCTCCAGCTGTTGTTTGACTGAGGATTCTTGTCAGGATCAGTCCTATTCCTCATCTGCTATCATGGTCAGTATAACAAAAGGGTCCTCTGGAATTCTATTTGTAGGAAGGGATAATTTATTGCTCAAAGACTAATAACACTCATTTTACATGATAAATGTTATATATATAATATGCATATTGTATATCTATCATATATGTAACATTAGTGCTTTTGAAGTGTTACAAAATACTTTTCTACTAGCACTAATTATTTTCTCCATTTTATTGATTTAAAAAAACAACAGAGATTCAAATAGTCAGATAATTAGCCCCATCCCAAGTCTTTTGATCTTTCCACAATATCTTTCTGTCTTGGTTAGTTGTTACTTATCTCTAATGAATGAAAATGAGCCCTTAGTAAGATTTGCACTCTTTTCTTTAAAAACCTCTCTCAACGTAATTGCCATATGCTTCTAATTAGAGTCAGAGTCAGAGATTGCTTCTAATTATAATGATAAAAGCAGAAACCTTTTACAAACTTCAGCTTTTAATTGACTTCTAATACAACTCTCGTTAATTACTATTTATAATTTCATACTTGCTTATATGACAATCTGTTTAATATAGCAATTCTTTTTACCACTACTCAGTGTTCTTAGCTTTATCTCTAAAACATTTTTATTAGTTTGTTTACCTTGCAATTCTGCCTTTATCTCATCTTAACCTTTCATTAAAAGCATCAACTAATTTAACTAAAAAAATTTGGTCTCTTTTCTCCTAAGCTTTGCTGCCTATATCTTTCTGTTTGATTTCTTAGACCCATTTATCACCTTTTCAGTAATCCATGACTGCCCTAACTCAGATATCTGTTCTTAGGCTAAGTACATCACAACAGTTTTCCTTTCTTACTGATCCATTCATTAGAATTGAGAGTCCTTTGAAGTCAAGCAAAACTATAACAGTAGTAGAATTTTATTTCTAACCAATGTCAATATATTTAGAGATGTTTTCACTATGTTCTGATATCCCTTTCTAATATCATTATAGCATTTATGACCTGACCATTTTTTAAAATTTTAACCACTTTCCAAATCTTTCATATAATTCCACGACTCCTTTATGGTTTTAAATAAATTAGGAACTTGAAATAAAAGTCTTCAGCTTTCTCTTCCATTGTCTTTCAATTTGCCCCTAAATGAATTTTGTAGTTCAACCTGTTTTCTTTACTTCATACCAATTTTTTTAAGGGGAAAAAATATTGCACTTTCTTGTGGAATTTTTTAGTTTGATTAAAGAATGTTAGCACAGACCTTGGAAAACATCTCCAAGACACTCATTTTACAGTTGAGGAAGCTAAGAACAAAACTGATTAGGGATTTCTTAACTGAATGCTCAATCTTAGTGCTACTGGGTAACATACTTCCAATGCTAATGATCTTATTATTTTTTGTAAAGATAAAAGGCTTTATTTAAATATTTAATAAATGAAAACAAATATGATCATGAATAGATTTGTCCAAATTACCACAAATACATAGCCAGCAGTCTTAATTGATTATTAGAATGTTCAATTTCTTTTGATTTTTGTAGAGAAATTTTGTTATACTTACTGATTAGATCACCTTATTTTTGACCTGACTTCTAGGTGGAGCTGCAGGAGGGGGCTATTCTCAGGTTGTTCCAATGGAAGAGGTAATTTTCATTTTTCTTGGTTTTCTAAAATTAGAGTTTTTTACTTGACAGGTGATCTCTTTTGGTATGTAAGCAATTTGCTGCTCAGCAAAACATCTTGAAAGCAGATACTTCTTAATTTGTCAACTTGTTGACAAACTTTCTTCAGTCTTATTCCTGACCCTTAAAGTTAAGAATCTTTTGCCTAAACATTAATTTTTTTCAAGGCAATGGGATTAAGTGACTTTCCCAAGGTCACACAGCTAAGTAATTGAGTGTCTAATGTCAGATTTGAACTCAGGTCCTCTTGACTCAAGGGCTGGTACTCTATCCACTTTGCCAACTAACTGCCCCAAGAGTTTATAAAATTAAGAAGATATTAATATTCAGAGAATTTAAAAATTCTAATTCAGGGGCTGCTAGGTGGCATAGTGGATAAAGCACCGGCCTTGGAGTCAGGAGTACCTGGGTTCAAATCTGGTCTCAGACACTTAATAATTACCTAGCTGTGTGGCCTTGGGCAAGCTACTTAACCCTGTTTGCCGTGCAAAAACCTAAAAAAAAAAATTCTAATTCATCAGTATACATGAATTGTACTGAACTATATCTACAGAGTGAAATACTATCAACAGAACTTTATTACTCAGCCATGAGACATGAAAGACAAATATAGTTGAGTATTTAAAGTTCTTATAGCTTACCCTAATAGCATGTCTTTTCTGGGTTCTGGACCATGTTATTTAAGAAATTTTAACTATATTTGTAAGGGGTTCTTTATGTGGGAAGATTTTAGATTTTTTAAATTTTCATTTTCACTCTGTTTCATAGAGTATATTCTCAATAACTATGCTCTGTTACTATTCTGCTGACTTTAGCATAGTAGTTGATTCATGTACCACAAACTGCATATTGTAGAAATGATGGGAAGTTGGAAAACAATGTGAAGAAAAATATATTTTTTTGTAGTTCAACCTCCATCTCACTGGTGATATCCATGCCATTACTGCAGCTAATAACTTGGTTGCTGCTGCTATAGATGCCCGCATGTTCCATGAAGTGACACAGACAGACAAGGTACAGTAGAATATTTGGAAAACTAAAATGGAAGTTTTGTTTATAAAACTGGTAATGATGATATGAATAAGATGATGCTCTTGACTTTTAAAGTCCTATTTATTCTTTTCCTCAAGGCTCTCTTTAATCGCTTGGTACCATCAATCAATGGAGTGCGGAAGTTCTCAGATATTCAAATGCGTAGACTGAGGGTAAATTTTTTTTTATTTTGTTATTCAAAGGAATCATTGTGGATAGGAAAGGGAAGTGAAGCTTCTACTGGCTTGTTGTTGAGCCAGTCATGTCACATCCACTCCTGGAGCACTAAAGTCCTCATTTTCCTTAAATAGTGCTGTATCAGGAATTGCTGTAGACTGTTTAGGATTTCAGCCACAAATTTCAAACCTCCAGTTCTTGTATAAAACATAGCTAATCTATGTACAACCTAACAAAGAAGACTATATATGCTAATAATGGTTTTATGCTTAGAGTACTTTAAAAAATTTTCAATGTTCTCCCATCTTTTATTTTGTCTTTACAATAATCTGTTGCAGTAGCTATTATCCTAATTTTACAAAAGTTGAAGCTGAGGCACAAAAAAATGAAATGTCATACATAAATCTATGCATCAAATTATAGTCAGGGTCTCCTGAGCTCTAGATCTGTTTTTTTTCCCTAGTATCAAAGCAGGAGGCAACCCCTGATACCTCTCATTCAATCTTTTGCATGGTTTTTTTTTTTTACCAGTTCTTAGCAGTAACCAGATCATAGATTTAGCTAGAGCTGAAAAAACAATAGAGGCCATCAAGTCCAGACGTGCATTTTAGAGATACAGAACCTGAGTTTGAGATATAGTGAGCGACCTGTCCAAGATTGCGCAAATAGTGAAGACTAGACCCATACAAGGACTTGGAATGAATGCCCCTTCTTCATTGAGTCACTTCATATAACTTATTGGTATGTCACTAGCAAAATTCATGTGGTTCCTGTAGGAGAGACTAAAGATAGGCAAAATGTATACTCTTTAGATATTGTGAACTAAAGAGCATGGAGGGTAATTTTGGCTAAGAAAATTCAGTTCTTGTCTGTCAAGGATTGAAGCAAAGAACAATAGTCTTTTTTTTTTTTTCAAAACAAGTAACTATGCCTCTTTAGGTCCTTGTAACTATGGGAAGGAAGCAACGGATTATACAATTGTCATATCAAGTTGGTTTGATGAAATGATCCCTGCCCCATTAAAAAACTTGGGAAATTGCTTATCCTTTTTGTTTATTGAGTGTTTTAAAAGGGTCTGGAAAGGGAGGGAGTATTCTAAAGAAAAAGATGCAAATATATAATTACCAGTAATCTGAAGTAGATTTAAGGAGTTTGACCATGAATAAATTTCTATTTCAAAAATAATTTGATTTTCCAGCTGATCAGCAAAACTGATCTCTTGGAGTTCATCATAATTCCACTGACTTTTCTTGAAGTGACTTAGAAATATTGCTTTCATCTCCTGACTTTACTTGAAAAATACATATGTTCTAAGGAAATAAAGATTTTATATTTTTTTTCTTCTCACATATCCAGAGACTAGGAATTGAGAAAGATGACCCTGCCACCTTAACAGAGGAAGAAATAAATCGATTTGCGAGATTGGATATCGATCCAGAAACTATAACTTGGCAAAGAGGTATCAGAATGATAAACCAGTCTCATTTATATTGTTTCCTTTTAAGCCAAAAAAAAGTAAATATGTGCAATTGCATGAGTGGCACCTAAGCATCAACATTTCTAGGTTGAATAGCCTTTAAAGTTATATATATTGTCCTGACTAGACTGTTCCTCATTAATCAGATGTAATCAGAAAAAAAATACTTTGCTTGAATGATTGACTATTCTTACATTCCAGATGTTCTTTTTGAATTGAACAAGGTTTCCAGGAGATAATTTCATTCATGAATATAAGATGATTGTTCACCAGATTTTTTTTTGTTTTAAGTATTATGAATTTTTGGTATAGTAAAGGTCATTTAGAAAAGAAGAGCTGGCAAGATGATGCAAGAAAGTGGAGGTTTTTCTCAGAACTCAAGGCTTGTGCAAGTGATTTTATTTTAGTGCTAGTCTTAACTCACCTAATTATTTTTTCTCTTTATTCAAATGTATTGACTCAAACTATAAGGTAGCCTTCAAATCTCAAATTTTAGTTCCTCAGTAACTCAATAAATGATTGCAAAATATACCAATTATGGCAAGTTGCCTGACTTCTCCATGTAGTTCTAATCTTCATGCAAAGGTACCATGACCTAGAATTTTGTTTTGTACATTTGTCCCTTTCTAGCTTCTCCGCCTTCCCTACTCCTACATACTTTTTACATTTACTTCGTAGGAAAAATTTTCTTTTAGTCATGTCTTTTGCAAACTTAAGCCAAAATCATTGACTTTTTATTATTGTAGTTGACCAGTGTCCATTGCTAGGTAATCATAATTAATGTGATTATTTTAATGTCAGAAACAACATTGAGTAGTTTCAATTTTCTTTTAGAATAACTTCAAGGGGCAGCTGGGTGGTGTAGTGGATAAAGTACTGGCCTTGGAGTCAGGAGTTACCTGGGTTCAAATCTGGTCTCAGACACTTAATAATTACCTAGTCCTGTGGCCTTGGGCAAGCTGCTTAATCCCATTTGCCTTGCAAAAACCTAAAAAAAAAAGAATAACTTCGAACAGATGGCACAATGACTCATCAAGGAATAATTCTAAGTATTACTTTTGAAATTTAATAGTTTCCCATTCGCTTTATTTCTCTACTTTATGTGTACTTCATACTTTTCTGTCTTAAAGTAGAGGTAGAAAGAATAAAGGAAGGATTTGAACACATGCTAGATACTATAATTAGGCAAAATATCAAAATTAAGAGATATAGAAACCTTTTTTGCCCAAATCTAACCAAATATATTGATAATTCCCAGTCTTTGTAGGTTATGTTATTCAAATTACAATCATGAGAGAACAGCTAGGTGGCACAGTGGATAGAGCACTGGCCTTGGAGTCAGGACAATAGGAGTTCAAAGGCAGCCTCAGAAACTTATAACTTAAATTGCTGTGTGATCTTGGGCATATCATTTAATCCTGACTGCCTCACATCCAGGGCCATCTCCAGTTGTCCTGATTCATATCTGGACCTGGACCCAGATGACTCTGGAGGAGAAGTGAGACTGGTAACTTAACAGAGCACCCCCTCACTCAAATCCAGTTCACGTGCTTGTCATGGCATCATCTCCCCTGATGTCATGGTCTTCAAAAATGAAGGTCAAAAACATCATGATCATAAGAACTCCCATTTGCTGACATTTCCAAAATGCCCAGTTTATGACCTCTTAAAAATAAACTATTCTCAGTTTTGCATTAAATGTGTGATGTATTTAAGGACATAAATGTAACTTAATTTCTGTGAAATATTTAATAAAAATAGTTATTTCTTAGAGGACTTAGGTCTTAATTCTTATGAACTGAATGAACCTCCTTCCTTAGCATTTTAAAGTTTATTATTAAATATTGTTTTCTGATTTCTTAATTCCATGTGTTCCCAATGGATCATGAATTATTAATCAGATATTATTCATTGTTTCATCATAAAGTTTAAAGACATAATTCCTATATTTGTTTTTTTGTATCTTTGGTAGTGTTGGATACCAATGATAGATTCTTAAGGAAAATCACAATTGGTCAATCACCGACTGAGAAGGGACACACAAGAACGGTGACTTTTTTTCTTTTGTTTTTTCCTTCAAGTAAAAACACTTGTATGAAATAAGTCCTCCTTCCCTTCCCTTCTGTCCCCTCCCCCACTTTGTACCTACCCCTGTTGTAACAAATGCTTCTTTTGCCTTCTCACTTTTAAAATGAAAGTGAGTAGGTGTATGTGGCAGAGAGCTCTTGACAGCTTTTGCAATGAATTTCCATTTACCACCTGAAAAGTTTTTCCCAGAATATTTGCATGAAGATGGAAAATCTTAAGTGAATATCTTTGCATATCAATTGGTTATAACTAACTTTTTAAAATTAGTTGTATATTCATCAAATTAGAGAGCTTTAGGACTTATAGTTGAGTAGACACTGTCATTTAGTGTAACAGCTCCTTATGGTGGTTTATATTGTAAGGGAAGCAATAGCTTTTCACAGTTCACTGGTATATTTCACCAAAAAAAATTAAAATATTTTTAGAATATAACATTTTTAAAGATCTAGGAACATCACATGCTCTAAGTTTTAATACTCATTTTATGGCACTAAACAGCCATCTCACTAACATTCCAAAATTTATTCTTATACAGTTAATTGGTTGTGTGTTTTTTGTTTTTGATTTCCTTCTATCCAGAGAGCTGAAGTGTAATCTTGTTTTTCCTGTTGACTTTTTATCTTGATATAGTTGGGATTTTTTTTTCTAAATCATTATTTGCATCTCCAATAGACTCAGTTTGACATCTCTGTGGCTAGTGAAATCATGGCAGTTTTGGCACTTACCAGTAGTCTAGAAGATATGAGAGAAAGACTGGGCAAGATGGTTGTGGCAAGTAGTAAGAAAGGAGAGCCAATCAGTACTGAAGATTTGGTAAGGCATATTTTTAATTCTTGATGTCCTAAAAGATTTTATGGATAATATACTGATATATTCTGTTTTTCAGGCTCATTTAATTTGTTTCCACATTTTTACATTATTTTTATACTAGTAATGACTATGAGATCTATACTATAAGTCATGTTACTTCAGGTGAAGCTAATAGTGCTGAGCACTCTCAGATGACTGACTTGTCTGAGATCATTGTCCTAGAAAACCGAGGAACTGGATTCTCTTTCTGAATTTTAGATTTTTTTCAGCTGTGGTGGGTTCCAGTTACTTGAGTTATTACTTTATTTATTTTAAGCTGAGATATGACAAATGATGAGAAGGAAAAAATCTTTGTGGAAAAATAGCTAGTAATTTGACCCTTAGTCATAATGTTGGGGATTTATTCTTTGTCATTGATATATTGATGATGGCATTAGTATCCTTGGCATAAATGATTAGTAGTTAAGCAAATGTATTATCTGATTATGGTTATCCTCATTTTCTTGAATTCTCAAGATTCTTCCAAAGACAAGTGGAAAAGAATCTAACTTCTTGGTGATTTAAGCCCAAGGCAGTAAAAATGATATAGAAACTAAACAGAAATGTTCATTAATGACTCTAATGGATTTAGAGAAAAAAAGTTTTACAAGTTTTTACTTTCTCATTTTGCCAAAGTATATTAAATTGTGCATATTAAACTGGAGTTTGGAAATATCTTTAGAATTGATTGGAATTCCCTTCAACAGTACAGATCTCATCCTAGATGATTCTTGTCCAGATCTTCTGAAAATTCTTAACAGAATATCTCTTCAATATGCTATGGACCTGCCTTCAGATCTCTTGTCATTACATGGGTACTAATATAGCAGCACATTTCCATCCTTCACTCTATTTTTGTTTGTTTTTTAGTTTATTTTTTTTTTTAAGGATTTTGCAAGGCAAATGGGGTTAAGTGACTTGCCCAAGGCCACACAGCTAGGTAATTATTAAGTGTCTGAGTCTGGATTTGAAGCCAGGTCCTCCTGACTCCAGGGCTGGTGCTCTATCTACTGTGCCACATAGATACCCCCCCGTCCTTCGCTCTTAATGAACAAACCACCCATGTCCTCTGTATGAATGTTCTTTTACTCCACTTATATTATGCAGTTCTTCATTAGCAATTTGCTAGTCTTTGGGTAATTTGAAACTTTACAACTTTGAAGATACATCTATGATTCCATGACTTTTAGGCATGTGATGATATCATGGAATATTTCTTGGTGTTAGAAAATGGGACTGTGTTTCATAATGAAACTTGGGGTCATTAAAAGCATTACATCATTTCCAAAATGTAATCAAAGTCATTTTCTTACTCTTGTTTAATTAAAAAAAAATTGGGGCCCTCTTGTTGATTTTCAGGTTGTGCCCAAGATTCACACATTTATGAACTGTTTCAATTTTTCATGGTTGTTTCAGATACCAATCAGCCTTTACAGACTGGGAGAATAAATACTTGCCTTTGGAAGAAACTAGGTTAATCTCAGTTTTTCAATAAATGAGTGAGATATGGATGGATGGATGGATGGATGGATGGATGGATGGATGGATGGATGGATGGATGGATGGATATAGGCACAAATGATAAGAGCAATAGGTATTCATCCATTGGTGTTTTGTTTTGGTCTCAAAAATTAGGCTTCCCCTTTTGAATGATTATGAATCTTATTTAGAAACCTCTACAATGTTTTAAAGTTCTTTGTAGTCAGCACAAATGGGAGCATCTGGAGAACTTCACCATCCAAAAGGGTTGTTTGTACACTGCAGTAGATATCCTCAGTACAATTAATCAACAAGTATTTTTTAGATGCCTATTGGGTGCCAGATACTGACTTGGTACCAAAGAAAAAAATACAATAAATGCTCTCTATTCACAAGGAATTTACATTCTAATGGAGGAGATAACAACTGTCTATATAAGTATATGGAGAATGGAAATATAGTTTTAACAAGTGTGCATGTAAGTATAGAGTATTAAAATAAAATTCGTGTTTATAAATACTTCTGTTCAAAATAGTAAAATACAAGGTAGTTTGAGAAGGAATGCACTTTGCACTTAAGATGATTCAAAAAAGTGATACTTGAACTTTTTCTTGAAGGAAAACTGGAATTCTCTGAGGAACAGTTAAGGAAGAAATACATTCCAGGCAGAGGAGCCTTAAGGCTCCTTAAGGAATAGAGAGATCAATTTACTGGAACAGAGGGTATAAGATGGAGAGTCATAGACAGCAGAGATGGGAAGATAGATTGGAGCCAGATTGTGAAGGGCTTGAATAGCTAAACAGAAGAGTTGATATTTTTAGCCTGGAAGCAATTGGGAGGCACTGAGGTTTATTAAGTTGGGAGTATGAGGGGCGGCTAGGTGGTGTAGTGGATAAAGCACCGGCCCTGGAGTCAGGAGGACCTGGGTTCAAATCCAGACTCAGACACTTAATAATTACCTAGCTGTGTGGCCTTGGGCAAACCACTTAACCCCATTTGCCTTACAAAAAAAAAACCCTAAAAAAAAAATTGGGAGTATGATATGGTCATATCACATTTATGGGAAATTACTTTATCAGCCGAGTGTAGGATGAACTGAAGTGGAGAACAACTTGAGGCAGAGAGACCAATTAGGAACCTGTTGTAACCTAGGTGAGAAGGCTAAATTGAGTAGGTTTAATGAGAACAGGAGTAGGATGTGAGAGATGTTGTGGGATAGAAACAGCAAAATTGGAGTGAGGGTGAAGGAACAGTCTGGGAGAACGCCAAGAATAATTGATTTTTAGAATACCTTAGAGAGGTCCAATGCCAAGGCTTTGAACCCAGTAGTCTGGAGGGATGATGATGCTTTTGACAGAAAGAGAGGAGGGTTTGGGAGCAAAGAGAATGAGTTCTTTTATACACATATTCCTGTGGTATTTCATGTAAACTGTCCAGGGATCAGTTCATGTGGATTCAAGCTTAGAGGAAAGACTGGGGCTGGCAGGTACCTGTGAGTGGTTGGGAGAGTTAGTAATTAGATTAAATTCAGATACTTCCTCCAATAAATGTGATATTGAGTCCAAATGCTATTATCTTCTCTGGCATTTATGAAGAAAAGAGTTTTAAATCTAGGCAAACCTTTTCTATTTCTCTCCTGATCTTTGCTAACCTTCTGGTTCCATCCTTAATATTCTCAGGATCATTTGGCAAGATTAGGTCTCTCATAAGCCTTCCATAAACTTGTTTTCCCTTCTACTGCTTATCTTTCTTTTAGGACACAATACTGCTTATAATCTTCCAACTCTTTTATCTAAGGATAAGTAGAGATAAGTTGAAAAAGTATTTTATTATAAACTATTATTTTGTGATCTCTGATCATGGCTTGGTTAGGAATTCTTCCCTCTACCATAATTCTGAACTTTTACTGTTCTAATTTTTTATGACTATAATTCATTTATATATTCATTTCTTAATCTTGAACTCTATTTTCCAACACATTTTTCATTCTCTTTCTCTGTAATCACTATTGAATTGAAATAAATGAGTATTAAAATGCATTTGATTTAATTTGGTGGGTCTTATAGCAAGTCCTTTTGGTATTGCATTTTGTTTTATAATTTTCTTTTGTTTTTACTTTATATTCATTCAAATGATTTAAATTCTTCTTATATAGTTCTCCAGTTATTTGCAACACATTTAGCAATTATCTCTCTGGTGATCTTGTACATATTACAATTCAAGGTAGTCTTCAAATATACTAGGACTCCTAGAGAATTTCAGGGTCATCTCCATGTTGTGATGTGGTATGGATAAACATTTAGCAGAAATTAACTGCTGTCCAAACCAATGTAGGAAACTTTTCCCATATCTTTAGTTATGCTTGTTGGTCACCCTTGCTTCCTGAGACTCATTTCTCAAGGATAGGATGCTTATCCTAAAGTCTATTTAAATGTTATTTTTGTATAAAAAGCTTTCTTTTTAAAAGACCTTCACTTATTTATCTAGGTTAATTTTTTAAATGATGTGATTTACTTGAAATTACTTAGTAAAATATGTCTATATTTTCTATAAGAGGGGAGTTGCTAAAAGTTCATACTGTATGTTTGTACTTATAGGGAGTGAGTGGTGCTTTGACAGTGTTGATGAAAGATGCAGTCAAACCCAATCTCATGCAGACATTGGAGGTAATTCTGGCAACTTTTAATCATCCACTATAAGTATAACTAGCACAGAATGAAATCTATGTAACAGGTAAGTATTCTCTAAAGAGAGAATCCATTGTATAGCATATTCTCCATCCCACAACAGAATCATATGTATTTTCTCCATTTTCTCATGTTTTTCAATCCATGAAACAAAAAATCAATTCAGCAAATATCTATAAAATGCCAACTCCATGCAAGAACTGCTAGACACTGGGAATATGAAGACAAAATTGGAAAAGTCCCCTCCCTATGGAGATAATAGTCTACTGACATCCCACATTTCTGTCTCTTTTTTTTTTTTGTATTTTTATTTATTAATTTAAGGCATTGGGGTTAAGTATCATACAGTTAAGCAATTATTAAGTGTTTGAGGTCAGATTTGAACTCAGGTCCTCCTGACTCCAGGGCCAGTGCTCTATCCACTGTGCCATCTAGCTGCCCCCCCACATTTCTTTTTATTAGATATGGAGGTTTAACAGTAAACATTGGTAGAAAAGTAGTTCTAAATAACTCCCTTTGAGAGTCAATTTTTCCTGATTCTCTTTTAGAGTTGGTTGGAGCCTTAGATGTCTAAATAATATCTCCTCCAGCCCCTTCTTTTTCTAAATAAAGGAAGCAAGCCCAGAGAAGTCTTGTGACTTGCCCAGGTAACTAGAAGCCAAGCAGGCATTTAATCTAGGTCCTCTGATATTCTGTTGTAACTCAAGGTTCTTATCTCAAAGTTAAGGTTAGAAGTATAACTCATTATTGTCCCCTAATTCCTCAGGGGACACCAGTGTTTGTTCATGCTGGACCTTTTGCCAATATTGCCCATGGAAACTCCTCAATCATATCTGACAGGATTGCCCTGAAGCTTGTCGGCCCTGAAGGGTTTGTAGGTAAGAGTTTTTTAATTTTCAGAATAAAAAAGGTAAATCACCCTAGTTTTTCATTTGTTATAAAATAAGCAACAGTGGAAAAGAATTTTCACTTGCCTTTTTTGCAGTGACTGAAGCAGGATTTGGAGCGGACATTGGAATGGAAAAGTTTTTTAACATCAAATGTCGATATTCTGGTCTCCGTCCTCATGTGGTGGTACTTGTTGCCACCATCAGAGCTCTCAAAATGCATGGAGGAGGCCCTACAGTAAGTACTGAGATCCACTGACATTTCTTATAAATAGGTCATTCATTTACCAAACACTTAAGGGCCTCCTATGTAAAAAGGACCGTACGTTCTGCAGGTGAAATGCCATATGGCCCTGAGAAGGCTAATGCCTATTTTAGATTAGGTGCCAAGCCCTTATGATGAATAATTGCTTGAGAGTAACATAGTTAAAGTAAATGAAATTGTTTACTCAGGAGCTGCCGGGCATTTTGAAGCTGTGTGTGTTTGTGTGTGTGTGTGTGTGTGTGTGTGTGTGTAGAGCACACATGCATGCACTGCTTATGGGGGTAGCCATCCCTATTAATAATAAGGAGAACATGCAAGAGAAAATAGTACTATGTTAAATGTTATTTAATTCCAAAGGAATGTTTTCTCTTCATAGCTAATAGTTGGCACAGAAATGGATATTTTATACTAAATTTTTTTCTTTAACAAAAGTGAAAAGATCACCAGAAATAAATAGGAACTGGTGTTTAGATCAGACTTTGTAGAAGAATAACTTTGACCATTAACAGAATCTCGTGTTCAGAATAAAAGGACAGAGATGACAAACAAAGATTACTCTTTCATAGTACAAAGTTCCTTGTGAACAATGTTTAACCAGAAAAATCTCACTGACTAAAGTTGGATGCCCTCAGAGGTGATTATGATAAATGTGACAAATCTCTTACCTGATGGTATTTGAATCTAAACTCTGATTATCTAAATGATTTGATGCTCACCCTTAAGATTGTTAAAATAAATCAGTAGCCCCTCATTTATGCAGACTTGTTCTCCTTAATTCCATTTTCTCAACAACTGATAGGTACCACTAGCAGACCTAAGATCCAGGTGAGGAAGAAGAAATAACAAGCTTTAGCAGGAGAGAGAGAGACAGACAGACTTGCTGAGAAATGGCAGAGTAGCAATCATTGCTGACACCTGTGCTGCAAAGATGCCTTCTCTAGCTTAAAGAGAAAGTTCATAGAATTTCAGAGTTGGAAGGGACCTCAGTGACCATATAGCCTCACCATAAGTGAAAAGAGAAGACCCTCCAAAGTACCTTTCAAGTAAGTCATCTGATCCTGACTTGAGACCTCCCCTGAAGGAGGAGAACACTTTCTAAAAGTAGTTAGGAATTTTTTCCATGCATGGTCACATCTCTGCCTTCTGGGACAAACATTGTCATTCCCTTCAAACACTTGAAAATGGTTGGACTTAGGGTGGCTAGGTGGCACAGTGAATAGAGTACCAGCCTTGGAGTCAGGAGTACCTGGATTCAAATCCAGTCTCAGACACTTAATAATTACCTAGCTGTGTGGCCTTGGGCAAGCCACTTAACCCCGTTTGCCTTACAAAAAAAAATGGTTGGACTTAGTATTAAAAGGCTTGGTTTTGATGCCTTTTTCTTGTTACTAGTTATGTCACCTTGAACAAATCACTCCCCCCTCAGAGTCTTGGTTTTCTACTCTATAAAGACTGAGTAATCTCCATGATTGTATTCTATGATTTTCATGTCTTTCCTAAGGTTTTCATAATAGGTTGATTATCCGTACTTCCCTCCACCTTATATTAGGATGTC
This sequence comes from Macrotis lagotis, assembly GCF_037893015.1. NCBI lineage: Eukaryota > Metazoa > Chordata > Mammalia > Peramelemorphia > Peramelidae > Macrotis > Macrotis lagotis. The sequence continues at coordinate 278,611,150 of NC_133661.1, read as the reverse complement.
TAGCCCATTTTGCATGATAGAGTTCAAATTGCTTGATAATACAGCTTATCAAAAAGCTGTTTTGCGATTTAAAAATATTTTCCTAAGTCCTTTGCATGTGTGTTTGTGCACATTCATGTGAATGCACACATATTTATGTATGCTTTGTTGATCTTCCATAAGACTGCGCACACGCACGCACGTGCGCGCGCGCACACACACACACACCCCCAGTAAACTAGTGTTGCCTTTTTTGCCTTAAGGATCAAATATAAAATCTTCTATTTAGCATTATAATCTCCATATAACCTGGCCCCTCCTCCCTTTATAGTGTTATTCCTTACATTTCTCCCTCTTGTATTCTCTGTAATCCAGTAATAATGATCTCTTTGCTGTTCTCACACAAGATGCTTCATCTTCTTGGCAGCTGGGTGGCACAGTGTATAGAGTGCCAGGTCTGGCATCAGGACTCATATTGGCAGCCACATGACCCTAGGCAAGTCATTGGATTCTGCTTCAGTCTCTTCACCTGTAAAATGAGCTGGAGAAGGAAATGGCAAATGCCCCCAGGAAATTGGCCAAGACCAGCCCAGCTGGGATTATAAAGAGTCAGGCATGAATAACAATAACTGACCATCAACATAGACCCCCTTCTTCTAGCATTTTCATTGATTGTCATTCTTGTCTAGAATGTTATGCTTCCTAAGTTCTGCTTTTTGATTTCCTGGCTTCATTCATTCATTCAAGTCCCAGCAAGAAGGTCTTTTCAGTCCCTCTTAACGAAGTGCTTTCCCTCTGATTATCTCTGGGTTATCTCGTCTATCTTGCTTGTGCTTTGTGGTTGCCACACTGCCTTCCCCTTTAAACCAGGACCTGCTCAGCACAGGGTCTTTCTCATGATATGTACTTAAGAAATGCTTATTGATTGTTGATTTGACACGAAAGTTCAGAATTCCATTATACATCTTAAGAGACTATAAATAGATCATTCTTTTTAATATATCAAAATATAATAAAAATGCTAAGAAAGCAAAGTAATGCTATCTTCAGGGTAAATATTGATAACAGCTGTTTCTAGTTGCAGATCATTTATTCTATTAAGAAAGTGAGCATTTTAGGGGCGGCTAGGTGGTGCAGTGGATAAAGCACCAGCCCTAGAGTCAGGAGTACCTGGGTTCAAATCTGGTCTCACTCAATAATTACCTAGCTGTGTGGCCTTGGGCAAGCCACTTAACACCATTTGCCTTGCAAAAAAAAAAAAAAAAACCTAAAAAAATTTAAGAAAAGAAAACAAGCATTTTGATCATTTCAGTTTGGAACTTTAATATTTGACTGGAGATGCCCTGTAGACAAGACACCCCTCCTCCCTGCTGATTCCTGTATTTTTAACATGTTTATTCTAAACACATGCTAATTTCTGGTTTAGTTCAGGCAACTGACATATTTGTGTTAGTCATACAGTTCTGATATAATGTCAGGAAATGTCAAGCCTCTTCCATTTGTCTGTGTTCCTGTGTCCTCAGCTTAAATTATTGGAAAGATAAGGCTTATGTTGTTCACAGGGGGAAGTATAAGCTCCTTAGTGTGGGACCCAAGGTCTCCAGGTGCAGTGAGACCCACAGCCTCCCTTATGGTTATTTCTTCCATTACTTGACTTGTGTCCTTCTAGATCCCCCAGAAGCACATCCCTGGCTCAAGCAGTTTTTCTTGCCTTGAATGATGTCCTCCTTCTCTCAGTCTTACATATCTTTCCATTTCCTCCTTTCCATGATAGTTTCCTTAAATGAGCCCATTGGTTTCACTCTGGTGAACAAATAGCAAGTTATGCCATCTCTCTTGTCGGCGTGTGTGATTCTTCAGGAAGCTCTGTCTTTGTCTTCCCAGCTGGGTTGCAAATGCTTCACTGTATGGATCTCATCACATCATACCCTGTGTCCACCCCCCCACCCCCCATTGGGTGCCTTCAGCAAACACCCATGGCTTTGAAATTATGTTTATCAGTACTTATCTAGTACTTTCCTGCCTCTGCTTTTAATGGCGTACCTGTTCCTGCCATCACTTTTTTTTCTTTAGCTGTCCTTTTTGAGTTGATGTGGCCAAAAAGCCAATTATCCGCTAACTAACCCCCGTGATGGTTCATCCCTTTAAACATCCAGTTACTGGACTCATACTAGAATCAGGGCACTGTCATACAAGGGTGAGGCATTTGAGGTAAGGGTCAAATAACTGTCAAAGCTAGTAAAATATTGTGGATTGGGAAAAATTTATCCTTCATAGAAAGGACCTAGATTTAAAAGCTAATATAAAATGACATGTGGAAAATACTTCCATTTATTGATGTTTTGTTTCTCCTTCTCCCTTCTCCCCAATCCAGGTCACTGCTGGAATGCCTCTACCAAAGGATTACATAGAAGAGGTAATCTTGCACGAATCCTGGACTGCCTGTTTTTGAAAGAACCCTAGATTTGATGACTTAGATTCAAACCCCAGCTTTGATTCTTTGTGAGGTGTCTCTCTGAACTTCAGTTTGCAAAATAGTACATTGTAAAATATTTTTTTAAAATTTTTAAATTTAAATTAAAAAATTTTTTTAAAATAGTAATTAAGGGGCAGCTAGGTGGCACAGTGGATAGAGCACCAGCCCTGGAGTCAGGAGTACCTGAGTTCAAATCCGGCCTCAGACACTTAATAATTATCTAGCTGTGTGGCCTTGAGTAAGCCACTTAATCCCATTTGCCTTGCAGAAACCTAAAAAAAAAAATAGTAATAAGATTCTCAGTCTTGCTAGGCACATTTCAAGGAAAGACGTGAAATGCCATAAAATGTAAGTATTGGTTATTATTATACAGTAAACTGTATGTCAGTGGTTTTAAATGTATTATAGTCCTCCTCCATTTGGTGCTTGGACTGATCCAAGGTGGAGCCCTTTAAAAGTGTTAGATCTTTTAAAAATACATATTTGAACTTATGGGCAGCTCAGTGACACGGGATAGAGTGCTAAGCCTAGAGTCAGTAAAACCCGAGTTCAAATTTGGACTCAGACATTTACTACCTTTGTGACCCTGAGCAAGTCACTTAACCCTATTTGCCTCACTTTCCTCAATTATAAAATGAGTTTAAGAAAAAAATGGCAAACCACTCCAGCATCTTTGCCAAGACATCTCCAAATGGGGTCACAAAAGAGTTGTATATGACTGAACATCAAGATTTGTACAGAAAACACAAAAATAGATATTTTTTAAAAATTCAACTGTGTTCATGTTCATTTCCATTTATTTGTTTTTTGTTTTTGCAAGCAATGAGGTTAAGTGACTTGCCCAAGATCACATAGCTAGGTAATTATTAAGTGTCTGATTGGATTTGAACTCAGGTCCTTCTGACTCCGGGGCCTGTGTGTGGTCTATCCACTGTACCACCTAGTTGCCCCATTTCCATTTAATATAAAGGAGATCTCCTATCTCCCACCCCCAAAAAAAGTTTGTGAAGCACAAACCTGACCTCAGTTTATATTTGTGCTAGCTATTTGCCTCTCAAAAAATGTTTGCTTAGAATTGGTTGTTTGAGAGGGCAGAGTCAGCTGCTGTCACAGGTCTTCAGTTCTTTGCATTCTAAAGAGTTTCTGCAGTGATCTAACTACTCTGTTTTGCATCCCTATTCCATTTGGAACATTGGAAATAGGCCACTGAAAATTTGTTGCAACCTTGGATCAATCTTATGAGCTTAAATTTGCCTTTTATGGTTATTTTGTAAATTTGAAGTGCACAGATTTCTTTCCTCAATTAGAATGACCACCCCTGGGCACTTCAATTTATATCTTCATTAGCAAAACTGTACATTTAAATTTTCATCCTCAGTCAATCTTAACACACTAAGTCCTCATCTTTTTTAGGGGAAGAAATTTTTCAACTAAAATTTGATATTTTTTCTTTTAAATTGTTTTCATTAAGTGTGAACAGCACTCTTCAGAAACAGATTCAAGATATAAAAAATTTAAACAAATTTTCTGACAGGGCTCAGGTTATATTAATATCATACAAGTCACTCTGAGGAACCTATAATGGATCTATAATTCATTTAAAGGTTAAAGCATATACATTTTCTTCAGAAACCCAAATGTTATAGTTGCTCTGCTAATACATATAGATAGTTGCATATGTATGTATTATAATATGTAATTATTATTTTTATATATGTATTTCTTATATATAATATACATGTGCACACACACAAACACATATATGTAATCTAGTTTTTTAAAAAGGTTTAAGTGGTGGTAATAAATTTATATGGGTAACTAAGTGATACAGAAGATACTGGTCCTGTAATTAAAAAGACTCATTTTTATGAATCAAATTTGACCTCAGACACTAGCTGTGTGACTTTGGACAAGTCACTAAACCCTGTTTGCCTCAGTTCTTCATCTGTAAAATGAGCTGGAGAAGGAAATGACAAATCACTCTGTTATCTTTACCAAGAAAAGCCCCAACAGTTAGAACCAACTGAAACAACTGAACAACAAATCATTCATATATACATATATGCACCCTAGTATTTTCACTGGAGTATTATGGACTTAGGTTAAATTTATCCCAGAATGCTTGAGACCAGTTAAAACTAAGAATAAAGGAGTTTGATTGTGACTTGACCTGCACAAAGCCATCTGATATTTTTATTATCAGTCATCATAGTCACTTGCTTTGTTTGTGAGGTGATAGTTGTACATTGAGACACTTATGAAGAAGGCAGCTCTGCTACCTAAACAATACTTTTATTGGCTTCATAAAACATTTTTCATTCTTAACTTTTACAGAACCTGGAGCTATTGGAAAAAGGCTTTTGCAACTTGGGCAAACAAATTCAAAATGCCAGGCTCTTTGGCATTCCAGTAGTAGTGGCTGTCAATGCATTCAAGTAAGTGAAAAAAGAAATCAATGAAGAAAAATAGTTCCCAGGTGTGGTGACACAAAGGTATAATCCCTGCTCCCAGGAAGTCTGAGGCTAGTGGAGCCCTTGGACTCAGGACTGAGCCACAGTGGGGTTAAGCCAATGTCCACACTAAGTTTGGTGTGAATATGGTGAGCCTCTGGGAGTTGGATGCCACCAGGTTGCCTAAGCAAGAGCAGGTCAGAGCTCCTGTAATGATCAGTAGTGGGGTCTGACCTATGAGGAGCTCCTGCACTTCCAGTCTGGTCAATGTGGGGAAACCCAAATTTTAAGGAGTGGGGGGGGTAGTTGCCCTGAAAAGTAACTGAGTTTATTTGTAGGACTGTAAAACAGGGTTGATAACTTGTATTGACTATCTCACAGGATTATTGTGAGGAAGGCAGTTTGTAAACTTTGTGAGTTCTTTTTGAGTTAGTTACCAGGCTATTGGGGGGGGGGGGCAGGGATTGCATCTCACTGGCAGTTTTGTTGGATGTGATCTGACTCTCTTAGGAGGACCTGACTGCCTCATGTCTGAACCAGCAAATTAGGTGATGGAATATGCCTTCAGGATATCTACTTTGATATATCCTGACTTGGGTCAGTTTTTAAATTTTGCCATAAGGTCAAAATGAAAGAAAATGGAAGAAGTGGATGTAGAAACCCTGACCCTAGTGTTTAGACAAGAATGAACAACCTTCCTTAAAGTGTGTGGATTAATTACATCATGTTCCTGTCTCTAGGGAGAGAGTAGTTTGCTTTTTTGTTGGAATTATATATAACCTTTTCTCTGCAGAGCTAAACTTCTCCCAGTGAATAGAAAAGATACAGTCTATTGTCTTAGCTAAAGCTCTAAGATAAAATTTAGCTATAAAGTTGTCCCTTTGTCTTAATGATGTGGGGGAAGGAGTTATGTTCCTGTTTTATTACCTGTCAGTCCCCAATTTAGTCAGTAAATGAATTATTCGAGTGCTGATGCCATGCCTAGTACCAAAGGACCCTTCTGGCACTAGATCTGCTGTATGATCTTATGATTTAGAGTTTGTCATTATTTTTCACAGAAGGAATTTGTCTTTTGTCATCTCCAAGTCTGTGTCATAGGTTTCTACTATATTTAGTAGCAGTTAAATCCCTTTAATAATTTACAACTAGTAGTCTGTCAACAAATATTTATAAAGAGCTTACTATGTGTTAGGCACTATGCCAAGCACTGGTAATAGTAAGTAGAAGTAAAAAAGACAGACCATTTGTACTCTCAAGGAGATTACATTCTAAAATATGGACAAAAGTCTAACAACCTGCATAAAGATGACCCTAGCCAGGTCTTATGGTGGCCAGTGTGCCATACAAGAGTGCTGTCTTGACAGGACTGATACTGAAGCAGAAGTGGAGCTGGTTGTCCGTCTGGCTAAGGAAGCTGGAGCCTTTGATGCTGTAAAGTGTACCCACTGGGCAGAAGGAGGGAAGGGAGCTGTTGCCCTTGCTCATGCCGTTCAGAGAGCATCACAAGTGCCGAGTCACTTCCAGTTCCTCTACAATGTGGAGGTGAGTGAGGTCTCTTCACTATTGACTGATCGACACCTGCAGTCTGTTCTTCTCTGTGTTCCCACCTGGTGACTTTTATCACCTCCCAAGAATTGAATTACTATGTCATCATTATGCAGGTGTCTCATAGGGACAGTTCAGAGTATTGGTTACAAGTCTTGTGCTGGTGGTACTAATTTCATAACATGATCCCCATGTGGACCAGGTTATTCTCTGTCCCATGGCCACAAACTGTACCCCAACTCCCACTAGCTGGCTTGTATTCTAGAGAGAATAGGAAGAGAGTAGATGGATCGACTCATCTTTATCCCCACGACTCAAACAGCAATTCTGCAGGTCAACCTGAAGGACATTCTGCTTTTCACATTTCCATTGGAGCAGGGGTCCTCTCTCCTAGAATCACCCTTAGAGCTCAATCTTTTGTACTTAATAAGCCTTTTAGGCCAAATATACCATACTACAGATTGGGCCCTCTGCTCTCACATGAAGAAGGAACTGTGTACTTTTTAGTTCACCCATTGATTTATCAGTATCTCAAGAATTCAGTGAAACCCTCAGGTACAGAATTGTACAGAATTGAACAGAATTGCCTCCAGAATTTGTTCTCTTTTGACATTAGTGAGTAAATCAAATTTGCTCTGACCCAGCAACTCTGTTCTTGTAGCATATACTAACGAAATAAGCTTAATGCGCAGAGTGGTTTGTTTTGTTTTATTTTCAGTCCTGTGTCCTGAACATTTCAGAATATTACTGGATATAAAAAGTCCAATAACCAGCAGCTTGGTTTGGAATATGAGAATGATGTTTTAGTTCTGCTCAGTTCTTTTATATGGGTTTTTGGTAGTGGTGGTGCTATTCAAACTCAGTTCCATGGTTTTTGAAGTCCTAGTTGTGTAGGACATTTTGATGAAAGAAATCATGTTGAGAGTTGAGAAATTATCTTTTTTAAAAATTGTATTTCGGGGTGGCTAGGTGTCGCAGTGGGTAGAGCACCAGCCCTGGAGTCAGGAGTACCTGAGTTCAAATTTGGCCTCAAACACTTAATAATTAACCAATTAATTACCCACTTAATAATTACCCAACTGTAATCTGTGGCCTTGGGCAAACCACTTAACCCCATTTGCCTTGCAAAAACCTAAAAAAAAATTGTATTTGTATTACATTTTTTTTTCCTGAATACAGTAATCAACATTTACCATGTCAAGAAACCTCACTAAGCTAAGACAATAGTAATGGATAATAAGAGATCCATATGGATGTGGTCATGGGATGAAGGGAATAGCAAGAACCTATCAACCTCTCAACTTTGAGTTAACTGGTGGTTGCTTTTTCCTTAATCCTCCATAGACATCTGGACCTCTGTCTTGTTTTGACCACACTTCATTAAACTACTACTTTTTACAGAAATAATTTCATTGAATTATAGTTCAGTTCTGTGCTTTTGGCCTTTATAGAGATATTACCATGAGACTTAACTATTATAATAACATTTCTGTGTTGAGGGATACTAGTACAAAGAATGAAATAGTTCCTAGTTGGTGTGGGTTTTCATTCTAATGGGGACCCAATAAGTATATACAGCAGGAAAATGAGATTAATTCATACATACTAGCATACACAAGGACATACAAGGAGGCTGCATACTATGCAGAAAAGAGATGGTGTTGGATTTACACCTAAAGGAAGAGAAGTACATTTAGAAGGTGGCAATGAGGAAGGAGAGCATGCCAGGCAAAGGGCACCATCTGAACAAAAACTTAGAAATCAAAAATGGAATGTCATAAGTGAGGAAAGGAAGAAAAGGTCATTTTTGGCTGGATCACAGAGGACAGGAATGGAGAAAGATGTCCAGTAAGGCTGGAAAGGTGGATTAGGACTGGAAGTTGATATTTCATTCTAGAAACCATTTTGATATACTGGAAAAGAATGCTGTTTTTTGAGTCAGAAGAATTGGGTTCAAGCCCCAGTTCTGTCAGATGACCATGGACAAGGCACTTAATTACTCTAAGCTTCCATGTTTTCATCTCATGCATAAGGGAGATGGACTCGATGATCTCTTAAGGCTAATTTATAATCCTTTTAAGACATTAATGGGAAATAAGGTCAAAAAGGTAAGTCATAGTTTGTAGAGAGTATGGCATTCAAGGAGAAGGACCTGAGATTTTATTTAAAGTTTTTTTTTTCTTTAATTAACAAAATAACAGGATCAGAGCTGTTCTTTGGGAAGATGTACTCTGGGACTATTGTATAAGATGAATTAAAGTAAAGTGGTGGGTAGAGACCAGAAACTATTGCAAGAACCTAGTTGAGAAGAAATGATGGCTTAAATTAGGCGAGTAGCCATGTGAATGAAAAAGAAGAGACTCATTTGAGAGGCATGGCAGGGATGGAATCAGCAAGGATTTGGTGACTAATTGAATGTGGGAGATGAGGAGGAAGAAGTTGAAAATAATAGCTCTCTCCTGGGCAACTGGAAGAATGTCATTAAGCAGAGATTAAAAAAAAAAATTGGGAACAGGATCAAGGTTTGTTTAGTTTGGTCTTGAGATTCTTGGGTTAGTAAATCCAGGTGAAGCTGTCCATTGGGCAACTAGGGACTGTCTATCTCAAGATTTAAACAGATTTGGGTATAATTCGCAAAGAAGTGAATTAAAGCTGTGGGAATGATGCATTCAGTGAAGGAGAGAAAGAAAAGGTCAAGGCCAAAATGTGTCTAAAGATCAAATTCTAGGTCTAGTGAAGTCAGCAAACATTTATTAAACTCCTACTATAAGTCAGGAAATATGCTAAACCCTGGGGATGCAAAAAGAAAAGGTAAAATCAATTTGCTTCCAAGAAGATCACAGTCTAGTGGAAGAGGCAGACTGACAACCATCCTGTACAAGCAATATACATTCAGGACAAACTAGAGTTGATTGAATGAGGGAAGACACCAGCAGCAAAGGACTTGGGAAGCACTTCTACCAGAAGTTAGTGGGACTTGAAGGAACTAGGAGAAAAATGAGGAGAGAGAGAATTCCAAGCCCAGGGGGTGGAGTGAGAAAACCCAGAATCAGCAGATGGAAATGGCTTATAGAAGGAACAGGAATGAAGCCAGTGTCAACTCAGTCAGAAATATGAGAAGGGGATAAAGTTGTAGGAAGCTGGAAGGATAGGAGATATCAGATTATGAAGGGCTTTGAATGCCCAACAGATTTTTTTTTTTAATTTTGGAGGTAAAAGGGAGCCAAGTTGATTTATTGAATTGGGTGGGTGGGGGAGATAAGAGGAGTGTCATGATCAGGCCTGCACTTTAATTAGAAAGATCATTTTGACTGAAAAGGGAAAGATAAGAGGAAGGAAAACCAAGTAGAAGGCAACTACAATGGAGTCTAGACATGAAGTGTCTAGAAGGCTGGCAGTGTCTGAGGAAAGAAAGGGGTCTAAGGGGACAGATGCGTCTGCCCTAATTATGCCAATTGTAGAATAGCATTCCCTCTGGGACAATACTAAGATACCAAAGAAAGAGAGTCTCACACCAGCCTGGTTATTAATAGGTTTTATTAGGGTTAATTAGATGGAGCTGTTTAAGGAAATTTACTCACAAGAGGCCAATTGTCCTGGGTAGTGGCAGGATAAAGTAACTTTGTGGATTGCATCAAGCCCAAGCTAGGTCAGGTATTATATAGAAATAGAGAACAAAGAACCCAGGAGAGCCCAGGGTTATGTGCAGGTTTTTCTATGGGACTGTTGTAACTTCTTTCACTTCTATATTTACTCAAGGGAGTTTACAATTTTCTGGGAAGTTATGGGTCATGATCTTATTCTAATCTTCCTTTAAACAAGGGGTCATATGCAAAAGAGGCTGCAAAGGTAAAAATTGACAGGCCTTGGCAACAGATTGGATTGGGGTGAGGTGGTGGGGTGGAGATGGGTAAGAGAATGAGGAGTCAGATGACACCTAGGTTGTGATTTTGGGTGACTGAGAATATGATGGTACTCTGCATAATCGTATGAAAGTTAAGGAGCAGAGGGCTTGAAGTTGAATAAAGATGTCTGAAAGGCATCTCATTTGAGTTGTCCAGGAGGCAATTTTACAGTAAATGCATGTCTGAAGATTAGGGCTGGTTGGGCTACAAGCAAAGGCTTCAGAAAGGTCAAGAAATGAGGCTTGAGAAAAAGTTATCAAATTTGGCTCTTAAAACTTCATTGGGAACTTTGAAGAGAGCAGTTTTGGTTGACTGATAAGGTCAGAAATCAGACTATAGGAGTAAAGAAGAGAGTGAAAGGGACAGGGAGAACAAAGTGGAAGAGAGATAGGATGAGAGCTAGCAGGGATGGGAAGGAGACACGGGCAGTCGACAGAAGAAGATGGAAGATAAATGGGTGTGGATGATACAAGGAGAAGATGAGAAGAATCACTTCAGAGGTTTATCTTGGCCAGGAGCAAGGATCCCTTTTCATGTGAAATGGGGTGAAGAAGGAAAACATATTAAGTAATGTGAGAGAAAGGGAAAAGAGAGAACTCTTGGAAAATGACTCCTGTTTTGTTTTGTTTTTTAGGAAAATACAAGGCAGAGGTCTCAATTTAGGAAGATGGGGAGAGGAGAGCCAAGAGAGAAGGGTTTGAGGAAGGGCAAAAAGTATAGAAAATCCACTGTGGTGAAGTGAGTTTTTTAGGGATAAAGGCTAGTAAAAATGTTGTCATGCTATACTTAGGGCTCAGTTGAAATAATTCAATCTAATTTGTAGTGGACCCAGTCAGCACAGATTCATAGATTTGGGTTTGTTTTTTGTTTTTTTTTTCAGTGTGTGAGGAGAAAAGGTAGTGGGAATAATCCAAGACTGAGGCTTCCCAGGGCAAGATCAGCAATTGGATTATGGAACAAGGGCACAAAAGTGTAGAGTGGAACTGGTTCATAAAGGGGTCAAGATGGAGAAGGGAGGAGAGTGTAGCCAGCTCAGGAGTGATATCCTGGGCAGAAGAGTGAGGGATTGGGGATTGTAATGAAGATAAAGAACAGCATTGTTGCATGAGAAAGGGAGAGATGAAATGATAACAGATGTCATCAGATATGGGAATTTCAGAGTTTGGGAATCTAGAAGTGCAATAATTATAGGTAAGGCAAGATCAAGATACTCATGTGAGTCTGAGATGGAAAATGAGGGAGTTGAGGGGCTGGGAGGTTGAGGGAGTATCATCCTCTATACTGACATTCCCTGATGAGAAGGCAAGGGAGAAGGACCAAGCCAGGCAATGACTGCAATGACAAAAGAAGGTAAATATCCTGGAGGTTAGAGAACTGTTAACGGAATCTTGAGGAGACCTAAGCCTCAATGATGAGCAAGGAGTATGCCAGCTCCCCCCACCTCTAGTGTTGAGTCAGGGATGTGAATGAAAGTGCTGCAGGTGCTGGAAGGTGTGACTAGGATATCTGTGTCATCAGGAGGGAGCCAGATCTTGGGGAGAACCAGAAGATGGAGGAATAGGATAGGAAAGGTTTTAAGGTGAGAGTAAGTTTATTATTTATGGAGCAGGCATTCAAGATTGCAGTGTGGAAGGGGTGGGGGGGGCTTTAGAAAGGAACATTGTATGGGGGGAGTTTGCAAGGAATTGGGAATAAGAGGTCAGTTGGGGGTAGAAAATAGGGTTTGAATAGTGAGAGGAATGAATCATTGAGATGGGAAAAGTATGGTGGGATAGAGACTGTTAATCATTGAGGAATAAGTTCAGCTAAGTTATCAATATCCCTAGGGGCTTAGCCTCAAGGTATGTAACAGGAAGGGCAGATTTAGGCAAATTATCTGTGGAGTGAGTATGATAGATTAGTGGTTGGCAGGCAGGCTAGGAGAGAAGCAGGAGGGAACATGTTCAGAAGAGGTTTTTTTCCTACCTAGCCAAATAGGTTGGGCAGACCAAGAAATCCTGATATTTAATGTAATAAAAAGTAAGAGGATGTTAATGGATTTTTTTAATCTTAATAGTATTTTTCCCCCAATTACACATAGAAACAGTTTTCAGTATTCATTTTTATAAAATTTCTCCCTCTGCTTATCCAAGACAGCAAGCAGCTATTGAATTTTTTTAAAGTTTTAATGGTACCTTTTGAGTTTTTCTTTTTTTTTACACAACAGACATTTTCCCCAAAATTTTCTGCCCTTATCCTTATCACCAAGAAAGAATTTTTTAAAAACCAGTTAAGCAAAGCTACTACATTTATTTGTAACATTTGGTGTCTTAGTCCTTTATCACTTATGAGACTATAGAGCCATGATTCCTCTCCTCCCTTTTCTGGTGAACATTTTCCATGCCATGAACTGTGCTTCCAATTCCTGTGTTCAGTATCAAAAGAAATGTCTATAATAATAGAACATTATTTGGAAAATCTGACATATCTGAAAAAGAGAAATATTGCATGCCTTGTTCTCCCCCTGGTATGTGAATGTTCTTATAATAAGTGACTAAATGACAATCATTTCCTTGTGTCTGTCTGTCTCTGTCTCTCTCTCTCTCTCTCTCTCTCTCTCTCTCTCTCCTTCCCCATCAAATCACCTGCACACCCCACCCCCCAGCTCCCTGTTGTAGACAAGATCAGGATAATTGCACAGAAAATCTATGGGGCTGATGACATTGAATTATTGCCAGAGGCTCAGCATAAAGTGGAAATCTACACAAAGCAGGTAGGAGTTTATGGTTTCCATCTTCTCCTTACTACTCCAGTGAGAAAACTAAAAGAACATCAAGCTAGAGATGCTGACTACAACTTTACCAGCTTCCATATGACCTGGGGCAAGTTGTCATTTTCCTGGGCCCCAGTTTTCTCATCTCTAAAAAGAAAGAATTGGATGAGATTATCATCTATGAGACTTCACCTCCTGATCCATTCTGTTCTGAAATGCCTTCCTTCTTAGAAGCATTGGGCTTTGATTGAAAAGTGGTTCAGATTTTTCTCATGTTGGGCATGCTACATATTATGGATATGCGTCAGAAAAATATGGAAAGCATTGGTAAAATGTATCTTTTGCTGTATCAATACAGCTGCTCCCAACTATATCATTTAAATACTTGAAACAAAAATCTTCAGCTATGCTATAGATTTCTAAGTGTTTTAATCTCTCATCCAGCTACTACTTGAGTTATTTTTAGTCTTTGATAACTAGACAAAATATATTTGTCATTGAGGTGGAAATTATTTCTGTCCTGCCAGATGAGTACAAAAGAAATAAAAAGTCATTTGGCTTTAGGAAGAAAATAAAGGATATTATAATTACACTGCTGAAATGATTGTTTTGTTCAATTAATATAAACATTTCTTTTCTTCTTCTTCCCACCTTCCTCTGTGCTCTTTAGGGATTTGGAAACCTACCTATCTGCATGGCTAAAACACATCTGTCCTTATCTCATAACCCAGAGATGAAAGGTGTACCTACAGGTTTTGTTCTGCCAATCCGTGATATCCGGGCTAGTGTTGGGGCTGGCTTCTTGTACCCTTTGGTAGGGACGGTAAGTACTGTTCAATATGTTGGTCCTGATTATGCTTCTTATTTTAAGTTTATTCTTATAGTCACCAGTAAGTAACTAACAATAGCATTATTGCCAGAGAAGGAAATTGAAATTAAATCTATCAGAATGATTAGTCCTGGTGCAGTACACTGTTTGGTATCATTAGTAACATGGAGTGTGCTTCCAGTTTTCCCCACTCCCATTATGACTTTGAGTTCAGGATGGGCCTTGTTCACAGAAGTAGGTGTGATGCATTATTTAGGGGCACCAGGAAAACTCCATTTCTTGCACCTACCCTCTACCCATTTCTCTCTGAGTTTCATAGCAGGCATCTGAATTTCTACCATTAGAATTATTCCTTTGAATTGAGGAATTGTCCCTGTTGAAATGTAGATACCCCAGGAGGGATGAGGCATTAAATTAGTTTCTAATATGTTAGTGTATTTGTTTTCCTGGTTCTTTCTAGCTTGGAAACCAACTGAGAACTTTTTATAAGGGGGATTAGAAATTGAGGGGAAGGGCAGCTAGGTGGTGCAGTGGATAAGAGCACCGGCCCTGGAGTCAGGAGTACCTGAGTTCAAATCCAGCCTCAGACACCTAATAATTACCTAGCTGTGTGGTCTTGGGCAAGCCACTTAACCCCGTTTGCCTGCAAAAAACTAAAAAAAAAAAAAAAAATCAAGGGGAAAGAGAGTGCTTACTACATTGTCTTGGTTTACAATTTTCCTTCAAGCTGATTATATTTAAATTGTCCTTTCTGTGTTCTATATTTGATACACTGTCTTTGGATACCACATAGCATTCATTCAGTTCTTTTAAGCATTTATAAAGCACACTGTACAAAAAAGTTAAATATTTAAATCAACCTAAACTATATAAGTGAAAGTAACAAGTTATTGTGTTTTAGAAGATAAATTAACTTTTAAATGGAAGAAATGATTGAATTTTTTTTCATATTTACAGTGTTCATAGTATTAATGCCTATCCTAGAATTGACAAACTGAATCCCCTGTCTTAAAGGGCTTGAGACAGTTATTGTATTAACAAATGAAGGTGATTTTAAATGAACATTTTAAAATAAAATATAGTCATATTTTAATTTTTATATTCATCTCTGAATATATCTGTCACTACCCACCCAATAAACTATTCCTTGTTACAAAAAATTTTAAAGGGGGGGAGGCAATTCATTAAAACAAATTAATATATTAACTTTCTGACAATATATGCAGTTCTTTACTAATGCAATGGAAAGAAAGAGGGGTATTTTCTCAACTCTTCTCTTGGGCCAGACTTGGTCATTATAATTATCCAACAT
Organism: Macrotis lagotis; assembly: GCF_037893015.1. NCBI lineage: Eukaryota > Metazoa > Chordata > Mammalia > Peramelemorphia > Peramelidae > Macrotis > Macrotis lagotis. The sequence continues at coordinate 278,595,902 of NC_133661.1, read as the reverse complement.
TTAGTTTTGTGGGTTGATCTTTCCATTGTACATTGTGATCATTATGTATGTATTGTTTTCCTTCTTCATTAGTTCATACAGGGTTTCTCTTGATTCTCTGAAAAATCTTTACATTTGAAATTTCATATACTGCAATAGATAGTTCATGTATTACATTCATTTACTACAATTTGTTTTGCCATTTCCCAGTTTATAAACACTTTTATTTCCAGATCTCTACTACTAGAAAAAATGAATATTTTGATAAAGATGGGAAATTTCTTTCTCCCTTCACCTTAGGGTATATAACTAGCTGTATATTTGTAGGATCTCTCTAGATCTAAGGATATGAACATTTTAGTCACTTTTTACCTAATCCCAAATTACTTCATTCTAGCATCTTATAAAATAAGAATATTAAATAGCACCCTCAGTAATATATTTTTTCCCATTCAAATAACTCAGAGCTTAGTAGCTGTGAAAATATTGCAACTGTTATTTTGCATTGTTAGAGATAAGATATAAATGTGAATGCAGAATTAAAGACATAAAATAAAAGAAGTTTAAACCAGTAAAAAGAGTCTTCCTGCTCAACTCCTTGTTTCAGATTTTTTTATTTGACCTATATGTATAAGACACTAGCAATAGCAATGAATGCACTTTAAAACTTTAAATTAAATAAGTATTTACTATAAACCTTTCAGCTGCTTGGACACATAGAGTCAGCAGTAATTTTATTTCCAAGATTCACATGTGTACAGTATTTAGCAACAATTCAGAGAATTCCAGTATTGAATGGCCTATACCTTAGAACACTTCCTGATAACATCAAGTAACAGACTTTCCAGAAAAGGTTCTTCCAGCTGTTGTGGTTCTCTGAGCAGTGAGTGGGTGAGCTTCTTCAGAGCTATTATCCTTTGTTCTACAGATTGGTAACTTTACCAGAGTATATCTTGGGCACCTCACAAATTCCTGTGGATTGTTTTAACATTTATATGAAGTTTCCTTCTCTATCAGTTTACTATTGTAACATGATGTCTTTCCTGTTTCTAAAATTGCTAATCCTTTCAACTTTATTTTCTGATTGGTTCCATTTTCCCCCTTCACCTTAAACTCCAACTTCATATCATTTGAACTTCAGGTTATAGTATTTGATACCAGATGCTAATTTTAGAGGACTCCTAGGTCTCTGGCTCATGTTTCAGGAATTGCTGATTAATATAGCTGATCCCATTAAATCTTGGTTAGTCAAATAATCTGAATCCCATAAAGTGGTCATATCATTTGAATTTGTACTGCATATTTCCATTGAGTTGGAACCAATTACCATATTTTACTTAATGATAACTTGGAAGAGTATGTGACAAGATTCGTTATTTTCAGGAATTGGGACCTAGCTAGGCTTAGAAATGTCAACCTTAGATTGATACAGTTTGGGGTTTTGGGGGGGGCTTTTTGTAAATCAAAGGGGTTAAGTGATTACCCAAGGTCACACAGTTAGGCAGTTATTAAATGTCTGAGTCCGAATTTGAACTCAGGTCCTCCAGACTCCAGGGCTGGTGCTCTATCCACTGTGCCACCAGGCTGCCCCAGTAATACAGATTTGAAACTGCATTATATGGCAGAAGATCATTCAGCTGGTCTTTTAAATATGTTTTTATACTTGTCACTTTGTCTTATGTTTTGGTCTACATTTAAAGTAGCTTTACATATTTTGTTATTATACTAAAAATTATAAAAATCAAAATATACTGTGTAAAGTTACAGATGCAAGCTATTTTGATTTCTACTTAACCTGATTTACTTGCCCACCCAGCCAAAAAGGGTATTGTTTTTATTATTAGAAAATAAAAGGGGAGGGTGGAGCCAAGATGGCGACAATGAAGGATCAAGTCTTAGGCGCTCTCTGATAAAACTTCGAAACTAAGGACTCTAACTAAACTTTCGAGAGACAGAACCCACAGAGGGACCCAGAGAGGCAGTTCTCCTACTCAAGGTAACCTGGAAAAAAGCAGAAAGGCTCTGCTCCCCAGGGTCAGGGGGTGGCCCGCCAGAGCGAAAGAACTTCAGCCTCCCGGAGGCAGCCCCAGGGCGCTGGGAGCCCCAGCTCACAGCAGCGGGGGAGTCTCCTGAGCTACACCCTGGGGAGCACTGGGCACAAAGTGGGGCAACAGCGGGGGACCTCTGCCAGAGCAAGCACGTGGAGCCCAGCCCTCAGGGCACACAGCCAGGAAACAGAAGCAGATGGAGTCCCCAGGGCATGAGCCCATTTAACCTAGGGAGGGGAGCGAAGAGAGAGACTGCAGAGCTCTGTCCTCTGCCCCTGAAACAGGACTCTGGAGCTCTGACCACATTCAGATCCTGATCGCAGTCCAGGCCCCCCCACAGAACAGCAGGCACCCTCCCCACCTCAGCCCCAAGACAGAGGGGGGCGCTTATGGTCATTCACAGACCAGGAGGGAGGACAGAGCCTCACACACTGATACCCTTGTGGGAGTGTCCCAAAAGCTCAGGAAACACCCCAAAACCAGGCCCAGGCTGGGAAAATGAGCAAGCAGAGAAATAAGAGGAGTACCATTGAAAAATATTTTGCAAATGAGCCCAAGGAGGATCAAAATAGTCTGAATATGAGGAAGCACAAGCTCCCGCATCTAAAGGCTCCAAGAAAAACAGAAATTGGCCTCAGGCTATGACAGAGCTCAAAAAAGACTTTAAAAATCAAATGAGGGAGTTAGAAGAACAACTGGGAAAGGAAATGAGAGAGATGCAGGAAAAACATGAAAATGAAGTCAGCAGCTTAGTAAAGGAAATCCAAAAAAATGCTGAAGAAAATAGCATGCTAAGAACCAGCTTAGGTCAAATGGATAAAACAGTTCAAAAAGTTACTGAGGAGAAGAATGCTTTAAAAAGCAAAATTGGCCAGATGGAAAAAGAGATAAGAAAACTCTCTGAGGAGAACAAATCCTTCAGACAAAGAATAGAATTCAGGGAGATTGATGAATTTACCAGAAATCAGGAATCAATACTTCAAAACCAAAAAAAATGAAAAATTAGAAGAAAATGTGAAATATCTCATTGAAAAAATAACTGATATGGAAAACAGACTTAGGAAAGATAATTTAAAACTTATTGGAATACCTGAAAGTCATGATCAGGAAAAGAGCCTTGACATCATTTTCAAAGAATTACTACAGGAAAATTGCCCTGATATTCTAGAAGCAGAGGGCAAAATAGAAATGGAGAGAATCCACCGATTCCCCCCCCCCAAGAAAGAGATCCCAAAAAACCAACTCCTAGGAATATAATAGCCAAGTTCCAGCACTCCCAAGTCAAAGAGAAAATTATTACAAGCAGCCAGAAGGACACAGTTCAAATATCGTGGAGCTGTAGTCAGGATCACACAGGACTTAGCAGCAGCTACATTGGAAGCTCGTAGGGCTTGGAATATAATATACTGGAAGGCAAAAGAGCTTAGAATGCAGCCAAGAATGAACTACCCAGCAAGGCTGAATGTCCTCTTCCAGGGAAAAAGATGGACTTTCAGTGAACCAGGGGAATTTCAAATGTTCCTGTTGGAATGGCCAGAGCTGAACAGAAAGTTTGATCTTCAGATACAGGACTCAGGTGAAGCATAGAAGTGGAGGAGAGGGGAAAAACGTGAGGGACTTAATGATGATGATGAACTGCATGTATTCCTGCATAGAAAAATGACACTGATAATACTCATATGAACCTTCTCAGTTAATAGGACAGGTAGAGGGAGCTTTTATAGTTGAAGCACAGGAGAAAGGTGAATTTGAAGATAAAATATGGTGTAAAAATGGAGTCAATAGAAAAAAGGGAAATGTAATGGGAGAAAGAAAAAGGAGAGGGGGAATAGGCCAAGATATTTCATATAATAAGATTTTTCTTTATTACAATGAGCTATTGCAATGATATGGAAGGGGGGAGGCAAGGGGGAATGAGGGAACCTTTGCTCTCATCAGAGGTGGTTAGGAGAGGAAACAGCATATATACTCAATGGGGTATAGACATCTGGAGCAAGAAGGAGGGGGGAGCAGGGGGGAAGGGGTGGGGATGTGAATAAAGGAGGAGAGGATGGACCATGGGGGGAGAGTGGTCAGATATAACACATTTTCTTTTATACTTTTTGCAAGGGGCTGGGATTGGAAGACCTGTCCAGGACCATAGGGCCAGGTGGATGCTGGGCCGAAGGGGTGTTAAGGGGGCTCAGGGCCTCTTGGTCCCAGGACCAGGGATCTGTCTGCTGCGCCACTCAGCTACCCTACAGCAGAGTCAGAGTGAAAGGAGAGAGAAAATATAGTACATGGTAGTGGAGAAATAAGAAAGGAGGGAGTTGCGATCAGCAATGGCAACGTTGGAAAAATATGGAAGTAACTTTTGTGATGGACTTACCATAAAGAATGTGATCCACCCATGACAAAGTTGTTGGTGTTAGAACAAAGACTGAAGCACATTTTTTATTATTATTATTTGGGGGAGGGTGCAGGGCAAATGGGGCTGGGGGCCTGCCTGGAGACGCATAGCAGGGTGATTGTTGGTTGTCTGAGGCCGGATTTGGACCCTGGTGGTCCTGGCTCAAGGGCCAATGCTCTGTCCACCACCCAGCCACCCCTACTATTATTACTATTTTATTTTATTTTGGGTCTTTTTTTTTTTTTCTTCTCTGGTTTTTGCAGGGCAGTGGGGATCGAGTGGCTTGCATGTCACATGGCTGGGTGATTGTTGGGTCTACGGGGCTGGATGTGGGCTCAGATGCTCGTGGCTCCAGGGCTGGTGCTTCATCCATTGTGCCACCTGGCCATACCTACAGTTATTACTGTTTTTTTATTTTAATTTTTTTTCTCCCCTTTACTTTATCACTCAAGCAAATCTATATTTATGGGGGAGGGGGGATTTCATTTACTCTTAAACAAGAATATTTTATTAATGTAAAAAAAACACATTTGTACAAAATGAGAATAAAAAATTAAAAAAATAAAAGCAAAGACTTTATGCTTTAATAATTTATTTATGTGATGGGTTCTCTTCAGTTTTTGGAAGTCTAAATTAAACTAGTAAGAACAATGACAATAAAACTATTATGTTCCATAAAAAATACTTTTTGCTTAAATACACATGAGTTTTGAAGAATTATTGCCTAGTTAAATATTCAGTTTTGGAAGTAAATTAGAAAATCTGCCTACTGAGACAAATCCATTCTTTAAAAAGGGGGGGGGTTACTCTTATCTTTTCTAACTTTGTTTAAACTAAACAAGTAAGATAATTTAATCCTTTTCAGATTTTGCTTATTCATCTCTTCATCTTTGTTCACCTCCATATCAGAAGCCATTACATGAAACAATTTCATGAATCCAGTTCTTTAATTTTGCTGTAAACCTGTAAGACAAGCTTATTTACAGGTCTAATGCTAATTGAGTTAATTATTGAGTTACAAATTAATATAAGGTGGAGGACTTTTAGTCTTTCTTAAGTAATGTAAGGCAGAATTGACAAAGATATAACTTGTTCATAGTAAAGACATTTCCGGAAGAAACCAATGATATAATGTTAGCATATGATTTGACCATTCTCAAAAACAGAAAAAAAGTAACTAAAATATTCATCTCGAGATTCTCCCCCTAATGGGCATATACGTCTGGGAGTTAAAGCCCAAGAACCAAAATATTCTTAATTGTAGGGGGAAAAAAATGTATGTATATGTATTGATTGAGGAATACTAGACACTAGGAGACATGAATGTAAGGAAATACTGTTGTGTCATAAGAAATGAGAAATATAGAAAAACTCAAATGAACTGATGAAAAAGAAAGTAAACAAAAGCAAGGAAACAATATATACAATGACTCCAGCAGTATAAATGGAAAGAAAAGTAAAATGAAATTGGATTTTTATGACTTAAGCTTGGATCCAGAGAACAGAAAAAGAAAATGTATCTCCCTTCTTTCATTGATAAGGGAGTCTGATTATGTGTGGAACATGTTGGTTGGTTTTGCTGAACTGCTTTTGTTGTTGCTGTTTCATCTTTGTTGCAAGGAAAGCCTTGCAAGATAGAGGTAGATGGGGAATAAAATTGCTAAAACTAGTCAAATAAGAAATGATGCAAAAATTCAGTACAACCTTATAGAAAGAACATTGAACTAAAAGTAAAGAAACCAGAATCACAATCCTAGCTTGACTAAGGAGTTATGGAACTCTAAATAACTAATTGTCCAGTTTCCTCATGTAGTAAAAATGAGGGCATTGGAGGGCATTGGATTTGATGAACTTTCAGGTTATTTCAAGATGTGATAATTCTGTGTGGTAGAATTTTTAAGTGGTATACTATCTAATAGCTTAGTTCATTCCATAACTATTCATGTCTACTCCCTTGACTGATGAGAAAAATCACCATATGATCTTGTCCCTTGGTTTTGTTTTCTATGAAGAAAGTAGAAGGAAGGGTAATAGGATTAGAGAGCTCATTTTTGCAATTCCGCTTTGTTCTTTAGATGAGTACAATGCCTGGCCTTCCAACTCGGCCCTGTTTCTATGATATTGACTTGGATCCTGTATCAGAACAGGTGAATGGATTGTTCTGAATTGGTAAGTTATATTCAAGGAAGAACCCTTTGTTTTTATGATGATTCTTGACCATAAAATAAAGATTGCATATTGTGATATTCAGCAGCAGTAAATGATGCTTATTTGTTTAATTTCTCTTTTCTCTTCCAGTTCAGCTGAGTTTCCAGCTCTTCCAGGAACTACATTGGAAGTTTACTCAGAAGCCTGTATTTGTAGTGCCTCATTTACATTGTCATGTATAGATTTGCTTAAATCATGAAAGTTTTTATCAATTCTATTAAATAAAGTAATTTTCATATCTTTAAAGTTATTATTATTTCTAATTCCAACAAATTCTCTTTTTACCCTTTTCCCCTCCTTGATATAGAATTAGTACCACCTCTAATATACATTTAACTGTGCCTGTCCCTGCTCTTGTTTTAATATCCCCCACTGAATAGGTGATAAAACAGGATTTTAATAAGGATAAGCTCCAAAGTACTTGGTGCTCAAAACTCACCTCATAATGAAAATATTAAGACTAGAAAGGATCTTGGAGATCGCTGACCAAACGCCCTCACTTTTTTTCTCTTTTTTTTCTTATTTTTTATTCTCATTTTGTACAAATGTTTTTTACATTAACAAAATATTCTTGTTTAAGAGTAAATGAAATACCCCCTCCCCCCCATGAATAGAGACTTGCTTGAGCAATAAAGGGGAGAGAAAAAAATTAAAATTAAAAAAATAGTAATAATTGTAGGTATGGCCAGGTGGCGCAATGGACGAAGCACCAGCCCTGGAGCCACAAGCACCCAATCCCACATCCAGCCCTGTAGACCCAACAATCACCCAGCCGTGTGACATGCAAGCCACTGGATCCCCACTGCCCTACAAAAACCAAAAAGGGGGGAAAAAGGCCCAAAATAAAATAAAACAGTAATAATAGTAGGGGTGGCTGGGTGGTGGACAGAGCATTGGCCCTTGATCCAGGAGCACCTGGGTCCAAATCCGGCCTCAGACACCCAAAGATCACCCTGCTATGTGGCCCCAGGCAGGCCACCCAGCCCCACTTGCCCTGCACCCTCCCCCAAATAATAATAATAATAATAATAAATGTACTTCAGTCTTTGTTCCAACACCAACAACTCTGTCATGGGTGGATCATATTATGATAAGTCCATCGCAAAAGTTACTTCCATAGTTTTCCAACATTGCCATTGCTGATCGCAACTCCCTCCTTTCTTATTTCTCCACTACCATGTACTATATTTTCTCTCTCCTTTCACTCTGACTCTGCTGTAGGGTAGCTGAGTGGCGCAGCAGACAGATCCCTGGTCCTGGGGCCAAGAGGCCCTGAGCCCCCTTAACACCCCTTCGGCCCAGCATCCACCTGGCCCTGTGGTCCTGGACAGGTTTTCCAATCCCAGCCCCTTGCAAGAAGTAAAAAAGAAAATGTGTTATATCTGACCACTCTCCCCCCATGGTCCATCCTCTCCTCCTTTATTCACATCCCTACCCCTTCCCCCCTGCTCCCCCCTCCTTCTTGTTCCAGATGTCTATACCCCATTGAGTATACATGCTGTTTCCTCTCCTAGCCACCTCTGATGAGAGCAAAGGTTCCCTCATTCCCCCTTGCCTCTCCCCTTCCATATCATTGCAATAGCTCATTGTAATAAAGAAAAATCTTATTATATGAAATATCTTGGCCTATTCCCCCTCTGTGTTTTCTTTCTCCCATTACATTTCCCTTTTTTTTATTGACTCCATTTTTACACCATATTTTATCTTCGAATTCAGCTTTCTCCTGTGCTTCAACTATAAAAGCTCCCTCTACCTGCTCTATTAACTGAGAAGGTTCATATGAGTATTATCAGTGTCATTTTTCTATGCAGGAATACATGCAGTTCATCATCATTAAGTCCCTCATATTTTCCCCATCTCCTCCAATCTCCATGCTTCACCTGAGTCCTGTATCTGAAGATCAAACCTTCTTTTCAGCTCTGGCCATTCCAACAGGAACATTTGAAATTCCCCTGATTCATTGAAAGTCCATCTTTTTCCCTGGAAGAGGACATTCCTCCTTGCTGGATAGTTCATTCTTGGCTGCATTCTAAGTTCTTTTGCCTTCCGGTATATTATATTCCAAGCCCTACGAGCTTCCAGTGTAGTTGCTACTAAGTCCTGTGTGATCCTGACTGCAGCTCCAAGATATTTGAACTGTGTCCTGGCTGCTTATAATATTTTCTCTTTGACTTGGGAGTTCTAGAACTTGGCTATAATATTCCTAGGGGTTGGTTTTTTGGCATCTCTTTCTCGGGGCGGGGGGGAATCGGTGGATTCTCTCCATTTTTATTTTGCCCTCTGCTTCTAGAATATCAGGCTAATTTTCCTGTAGTAATTCTTTGAAAATGATGTCAAGGCTCTTTTCCTGATCATGACTTTCAGGTATAAATTATCTTTCCTAAGTCTGTTTTCCATATCAGTTGTTTTTTCAATGAGATATTTCACATTTTCTTCTAATTTTTCATTTCTTTTGGTTTTGAAGTATTGATTCCTGATTTCTGGTAAATTCATCAATCTACCTGAATTCTATTCTTTCTCTGAAGGATTTGTTCTCCTCAGAGTGTTTTCTTATCTCTTTTTCCATCTGGCCAATTTTGCTTTTTAAAGCATTCTCTTCCTCAATAACTTTTTGAACTGTTCTATCCATTTGACCTAAGCTGGTTCTTAGCATGCTATTTTCTTCAGCATTTTTTTTGGATTTCCTTGACTAGGCTTCTGACTTCATTTTTCATATTCTTCCTGCATCTCCTTTCTTTTCCCAGTTTTTCTTCTAACTCCCTCATTTGATTTTCAAAGTCTTTTTTGAGCTCTGTCATAGCCTGAGCCCAATTTCTCTTTTTCTGGGAGTCTTTAGATGCAGGCGCTTGTGCTTCCTCATCTTCAGACTGAGTATTTTGATCCTTCTTTGGCTCATTTGCAAAATATTTCTCTTTTTCTAAATTTATTTTTATTAAAAATATTATTTTTTACAATTTTCCCCCGATCTTGCTTCCCTCCCCCCACCCCCACTCCACAGATAGCACACTGTCAGTCTTTACTTTGTTTCCATGTTGTACCTTGATCCAAATTGGGTGTGATGAGAGAGAAATCTTCCTTAAAGAGAACAGAAGTCTCAGTGGTAACAAGATCAGACAATAAGATATCTGGTTTTTTTTTTCTAAATTAAAGGGAATAGCCCTTGTACTTTGTTCAAACTCCACAGCTCCTTATCTGGATACAGATGGTACTCTCCTTTGCAGACAGCCCAAAATTGTTCCCAATTGTTGCACTGATGGAATGAGCAAGTCCTTCAAGGTTGAACATCACTCCCATGTTGCTGGTAGGGTGTACAGTGTTTTTCTGGTTCTGCTCATGTCACTCAGCATCAGTTCATGCAGATCCCTCCAGGTTTCCCTGAAATCCGTCCCTCCTGGTTTCTAATAGAACAATAGTGTTCCATGACATACATATACCACAGGCAAAATATTTCTCAGTGGTGTTCCTCTTATTTCTCTCCTTGCTCATTTTCCCAGACTGGGCCTGATTCGGGGGTGCTTCCTGAGCTTTTGGGACACTCCCACAAGGGTCTCAGCGTGTGAGGCTCTGTCCTCCCTCCTGGTCTGTGAATGACCATATGCACGCCCCCCTCTGCCGCGGGGCTGAGGTGGGGGTGGGGCCTGCTGTTCTATGGGGGGGCCTAGACTGCTATCAGGATCTGAATGTGGTCAGAGCCCCAGAGTCCTGTTCCAGAGGCAGAGGACAGAGCTCTGCAGTCTCTCTTCACTCCCCTCCCTCAGCTCAATGGGCTCATGCCCTGGAGGCTCCTGCTTACCGGCTCTGCCTGCTTCTGTTTCCGTATCTGGGCTGCCCAGGCTTCTAGCTGTGTGCCCTGAGAGCTGGGCTCCATGTGCTCACTCTGGCAGAGGTCCCCCGCTGTTCCCCCACTTTGTGCCCAGTGTTCCTCAGGGTGCAGCTCAGGAGACTCCCCCGCTGCTGTGAGCTGGGGCTCCCAGCACCCTGGGGCTGCCTCCGGGAGGCTGAAGTTCTTTTGCTCTGGTGGGCCTCCCCTCTGGCAGGCCGCCCCTCCAACCCCGGGGAGCAGAGCCTTTCTGCTCTTTTCCAGGTTACCTTGAGTAGTAGAACTGCCTCTCTGGGTGCCTTTGTGGGTTCTGTCTCTTGAAAGTTTAGTTAGAGTCCTTAGTTTTGAAGTTTTATCAGAGAGTGCCTAAGACTCCATCCTTTCTTGTCGCCATCTTGGCTCTGCCCCCCCCCCCAGCACTTCTGCCCTCATTTTACATATGAGAAAATTAGAGGCTTTCAAGAGATGACATGACTAGTCCATGATTACACATAGAGCTAGGGTCAAACCAAATACTAGAACTTGGGTCTCCTGACACATTTTCAGAGAAACTCTTGACTTGAAGGAAGATGTCTCCCTCAGTTCATCTGCAACTTTTCATCTCCCTCAAAATAAATGAACTTAAAGTTATCAGGGCCCGAAGGGCTCTAGAAGAGATGGTCAAATAGCCTCAGCTCTGCTGAATAATTCCTAAGAGCGTTTGTGATATCTGGAGTTTGAGGTTTGTTCTGGTTTTTTTGGCTTAGATTTTCTTTTTATCTTTATTTTTCCATAGAGCCCTCTAACCTAGCTTAGGCTTACAGCTGTTTTTCACATCTAGAGATAGATAAAAAATTCTCATTTGATCATAACAATCCTGAGGAAACTGAGGTGTAGGAATTCCATAGAACTTGCCCAAGTCACACAACAAATATGTGTCTGAGGCAGATTCAAACTCGGGTATTCCTGACTTGAAGTCCAGTACTCTATGCATTCACCACCTGGCTGCCAGTTCATATCACAGAAGGTGGTAGGTAACCACAAACACCAGTAATAGTAAAAAAAAATTGGATTGGGTTTTCTACGAGTATTGCTGTTGATGATGTTTGCCTTGGAAAGCACTAAGAACACAATGCTTGTGGGGCAGCTGGGTAGTGCAATGGATAGAACACTGGCCCTGGAGTGAGTAGTACCTGAGTTCAAATCCTGCCTCAGACACTTAATTAATTAATTACCTAGCTGTGTGGCCTTGAGCAAACCACTTAACCCCATTTGCCTTGCAAAAATTAAAAAAAAACCCACAATGCTTTCCAAGTAATTATGTAATTAGTAAATAATAATAGCTTATATTAATATGAATTCTTAAAAATTGTTTAATTCAAAGGCCTTTGCTTAAAGCTCCTTTTCTTTCATTTCCATCTAGGTTGTGCCAAGGCTTCTTTGATTGGTTGTACCTGCCCAAATCCCTTGCTAACCCCCAGACTCTGGATTCAATTTTTTTATTATCCTCTTTCTCTTCCCTTTCACAGTCAAACTCCTAGGAAAAGCTGTCTTACACTCAGTGTCTTCTGTCTTATTTTCTGTATTATCATCCATACTCCTTCCCCTGTCATTATAACCCAAGTCTCTATACTGGACATTCTTCTTTCTTTACATTTTCTCAAAGTGATCTTACTTATTTCACATGGGTTCAATTATCACTCCACAAATGTATAACTATTCAACCCTTGTCTCCTAAATATTCTACTAATGCTTACTAGCTGGATGTTCTAAGTGTAGTCATGCCAAACTCAACATATCTTTTATTTTTCCCCTAGTTCTCCAAACTTCCTTATTCCAGTTGAGGCTATCATTAATCTTCCGAGCACAACCTTGGTACCATCCTGTACCTCCATATTATCTATCCAATATGATGCACACCTAAACCTCTCTTCAGATCTCTTTTCATTTCTACTTCCATCACATCTCATGAGGCACCACTCACATAGCCACCTTCTCTGTGGAGACTCTTCACCTTTTAGACTACAGCAATGTCCTCACTGTGACCCTTGTGTTCTCTCTTCTCTCCAAAACATTTTCCACCCAGCCATCAAACACAAGTCTAAAGCTGCCTAAGCCCTAGCAGCTTTTATGATAAAATACAAACTCCACTGTTTGATATGACCTTTCATAATCTGACCTTAGTGTAAGCATTCCAGAGTTAACACTTCTCACTCCCCTCATACACACAGCCCAAACTAGCCTAGATGTTTCTCTCAGGATATTCCATTTCTCTGCCTTTTTACCAGTTGTCCTTCATTCCTAGAATTCACCTCCATATCTTGTTCAGTTGTATCATTTGGGAGCTATACAAGAAAGATAGTTGGAGTTTGCCATTTCCTTCTGCAGTTCAGCATACAGATGAGATTGAGGCAAATAGGGCTTGCCTGAGGTCACAGTGTTTGAGGCTAGAGTTGAACTAAGGAAGCTAAGTCTTCCCTGCAGGCCTGGCTATCCACTGTGCTGCCTAGCTGCCCCACATCTTAATTTCCTTGACTTCCTTCAAAACTCAACTCAAGCCCCACCTCCTTCATGAGGCCTTTTTGACCACTATCCTCCCCATCCTTGCCATCTTCCATTATACTGTGCTTCTTTTACAATTACTTATGTTTCGACCTCATCTCCCAAATGGAGCATAAAATTCTTCAGGGCAGGAACTGTTTAATTTTCTTTTGTATTCCTAGTGCCTTGGCACAGAAACTGGAATATAGGCTTGTTATGTGTTTGCGTTTGTGTGTGTGTGTGTGTGTGTGTGGTACAGAACTGTTGATTGAATGCAGATAAACAATGAATCAGACCCAGAATTCATTAGATCGGACTATTACATTTGAGTAATTGTGCAGTGCTTTTAATGACCCCGAGCATCTTCCTGAAATAAATCTTTTTAAAATGAATGTCTTGTAGTGATTCTATATTCCTGAGACATAATATACCACAACTCTTTGAAGGATGAGTTGCAAGCCAACCAAAATGTAATGGAGAGGTGCATGGTGAGCTGAGTGCTAGTGAAAAATTGCAATCCAGAAAGAAGTCATATAGGATGGTTCCTTGGGGATATCTGGAGACGATGCATTTAAGTCATGTAATTAAGAGCTCAGAATAACCAGCAGACTGCTCTCATTCTCTCGTCATACTCTCTCCTTCCCCTGTGGAGGATTTATGGAACGACACGGACAATGATGACAGTGTAGATGGTTTGCCATCTGCACTGTTCGAAAAAAATCTTTATTTGAATGAAAGCATAGATCCATCCAAAAAAGGTCTAAGAAAATGCAATGGGAAACTATCACTTGAAATCAAAATTTTAAAAATTAACTGCCTCTGCCCTTTAGCTATTCCTTGGGGGAGTTATTAGTCTCATTGCCTTGTGCAAAATGTCCCCGTGCTTGGCACAGGTTGTCTGAGAGGGTGCAAGCCGTTCCTCGCCCCAAGCCCCAAATGAGAATTGCTTGCGGGGACAGTTCTGGGAGGGAGCCCAAGAAGAGATGCTGCCTCACCGCCAAAGACAGATGAGCTTCAGTACGCGGGATGCTAAGCAAGAAGGGCGGGCGGGGGCGGCCGTGACCTCGAAATTTTGAGTGTCCCTGGGAGGCGCCTGGTTACAGTTCTGGGCTATCCCCCCCCCCCCCCATTCCATTCAGAATTTTTAAATTTTCTTCCCAAAGCCACAGACCCCGCTAGGCCAAGGCCGGGCCACTGCCCTTCGGTCGTGGGGAGGGGGCTTAGTGCCGTTCTCCGGGGCCGGGCCCGGGTGACGCGTGAGCCCGGCCTGGAACGCCTTAGGCAAAACCAGAACGGGCCGGGGCTCCGGGCCCGGGGCGGCCGGGGTGTCCCCGCGCTCACCGGGCCCGGGGCGGCCGGGGTGTCCCCGCGCTCACCGGGCCCGGGGCGGGGGCAGCCGGGCTCCCCGGCTGTGGCTTCCTATTTACACTGGGCGTATTTTCCCGCTCCCGCTCGGCTGGGCCGCTTCCCTGCCGCGCTCCCGGGCCACGGAGGCTCCCTGCTTCGGCTCGGCCTGCGCCCCGCCGCGCGGGCGCCCCCGCCACGCCCCGCTGGCCTCCCCGGAGAGGCGCCACGGGCCCAGCCTCCTCCGGGAGCCTCTTCCACGCCCGTGGCTGGGGCGGCAGCTCGCGCTCGCCACGCCCCTCCCCTGGCGCCCGCGGTCCTGCCCGTGGGTGCCCGGATGGCCGCCCCGCCGCCGGGGGTCTCCTCGGGGCAGGCGGACAGCGAGAGGCAGGGAGGGAGCCCCCGCCCCCGCCGCGCCCCCTCGCTCGGGCAGGCTCCCCGTCCATTGGCGCTGCCTCCTGCCAGTCTGCCGGGGCGGCTCCGGGGCGCAGAGCTGGGGAAGGGGCGTGAGCCGACTCCGGGCCGCGCCTGTGTCCGGGCTGCCTCCCGGGATCGCCGGGCTCCGCCTCCCGCTGCCGAGCCGCTGGGGCAGGGCCCCGAGCCGCAGAGGCCGGGGGGGCGGGGGGGGGCTTCTCCGTTCTCCGGCTCCTCCCCCAGCTGCTCCCGGCATCCAGCAGTGTGCAGAGGCGGCAAAACCCGGGCTCCGAGACGCGTCTGTGGGTCCCCGTGCGCGCGCCCACCATGCGCTGGCCCGCCCCGCAACACTGGACTGTGCAAGGCGCCACGACCACCCTTGGGCAGGTGAGTAGGGAGCCGAGGGCACCGCGGCTGCGGGCGAAGGCTATGTGACTCGTCTGGTGAAGGGCGGAGGGGTGGCAGTGCCCCTTCCCAGACCAGAAGGAGTTAACGGGGGGCGGGGGCGGCGAGGCGGCCCCCCGGGTCCCACAGAATAGGGGTCCGGGCCGTGCTCTCCTGGGAGTCTCCGTTGTATCGCAGCCTGCCTCAGCGGGGTTCCCTCCATCCCAACCCTCTTTTTGGAAAACAGATGACATTGTCCCTGTAGAGAGAGCTCGTAGAGGGATGCCTGATCGGCTTTGGGATTAATTGTCGTGCTGCATCTTTCTTGAAAAGTGCATTCCAGTTTATCCATTCTGGGACTCGGGTGGACTTGATTGGAACTGAGAAAATATAATTACATTAGATGCAAATTCATTTTGATCAGAATTCAATTAAAATTCAGTAGCATCTGATGAGAACACCTGTTACTGACCATTGTAATGTGGTGTTGTTGTTTTTTAATATTTGTTGGATGGAGTTGTAGGCTCTGGGTTCTGACTTTGGAAGGACCAAGCTGAAGTCCCTTCCCGGTATAAATCCATGATGCTTCCTATTTTTCTAAAAGGTTAGTTGCAATTTGCCTTTTAATTGTGGTTTCATCATTTTTTTTTTCCTATGGATCAGTGAGGTTCCATCTAAAAAGAAAAAAAACCAGATTCTTTATCATTAATTGTATTCTCTTTGAAGGCAGTCAGGGGATGGGGGGATGGGGGATGGGGGGGGTAGAGAGGAGGTGACCTTAGTGCACATGTGAGCACATTTTCTTCCAGGCAGTATATAGAATGAAGAGTTCCCATAAAAAAAAAAAAAGTGATAAAACGGTTAGAGCCTTGGATGGGGAGCCAGGTGATTTCCTGGCTGTGTATCACACTAACTCTCTGACTTTAGACAAGCTATGGAATCACAGACCTAGAGTAAGATCTTAGACACCCAAGGTTATAACAGGTGGTGCCGAGTCCAGGTCTTTTTTCATTAGACCATGGTTTCATCTGTGAACCAATCTCTAAATGACCTTTAAGGTCACCTGCCAGTTCAGATCTTTTATGATTCCACAAAAATCTGCTAATAAACTGATTATTTGAAGAAGAAGAAAAGGAAGAAAGAAATGGCAGCCAGTAGGCTAACTAGAATGAATGGTAAGAAAGCCAGAAAACTGTAGGATCTCTCTTCATGCTGAGAAATCTTTCTGAACCTTCTAACTGGTTTCTGATTTATGCAGTGCTACAAATAGTGCACTGTACAAGGAAAGGGGGATTGCTTACTGTGTCAGTGGGAAGACATAGCTTACAAAGCTATTCCCTTTCTGTAAAGAATTTTTTTTTAAATGTAAACAGCAAGTAAAGAAAGGAATGGTGTGTGGTATATAGAAAGCATGCCAGGTTTGGACTGACAGTGCCTGGGTTAGATCTCCTCTCAGAATCACTTAAAACCTTCCCTCTGAGATTATCCCCAAGGTATCCCATATCCATTGGTTCCACACTGTTGATGGCATGCTGTCTCTCCCATAAGACTGGGAGCTCTTTGAGAGATGACCTTGGGTTTTGGTTGTTGGTTTTTGTTATTTATTGTTGTTTTGTATCCCCAACATTTAGCAGAGTGCCTTTCACAAAGTGGACACCAACATTCTTGCTGGCTTTGTGACCTTTGGCAAGACTCTGTGAACCTTAGTTTCTTCTTCTGTAAAATGGAGGAGAGGAGGTTGGGGTGGATGTCTAACAACCCTTTCAGCTACAAAGTCATAACCATATGAGAACTATTTTAAAATTTCTTAAAAGTCATGATCTTACTACCTAGATAGGGCTGAATCTGTAATTTCAGTTTTAAAAGGAACTCTTGGATTGGGAGACTACAATGCACCTTCTCCTGCAAATCATAAGATAGAGTAACACAAAAGTCTTCTATGCTCACACACTTCTATCAGCAAATTTTTTCTGATCATGCATCCCCGATGTGTATATGTTTTATTTAATGGAAAATCATATGCATGTACTACTGTAGTGATAGGGCAGCTAGGTTGTCGCAGTGGATGGTTCTGGGCTTAGAACTAGAAAGCCCCATCCTCTTGAGTCCCAGTTCAGTCTCAGACACTTGCTAGCTATGTGACCCTGGATTAGTCTTTTAATCCTGTTTGCTGCAGTTTCCTCTTCTATAAAATGAGCTGGAGAAGGAAATGGTAAATCATTCCAGTATCCTTGCTAAAAAATACCAAATAGTCAATGAAGTCGAACACAAGTGAAAAAATTGATTTAACACTGTAGCAATACTTAGGCACATTATAAAAGCAAAAAAATAAACATTTTTAAAGGATGATATAAATATTAAATAATAGTTTATCCTAGAGTCAGTTAGAAGTTACTGAAGTAAACTCAATACTTTAGGAAAGTCATATTAGCAACTGAATGGGTGACAGATTGGAAGGGAGAGGCAGGGAAATCAATTAGGAGACTATGGCAATAGTTCCAGCCAGAGGAGATGAGAATCTGAACTAAGACATGAGTGCTTGGGTGAGTAAAGGAGACAGCTATGAGAGATGATGTAAAGGTGAACAGGATAAGTAACTGATTGGAAGTGAGAGAGAGAGAGCGATGAATCAAAGGTGTCATCAAGGTTATACCAGATGTCAAAGATGACCATCTAGGTGCCCAGAAGAAGAGTGGTCCTCTTGAAAGAACTATGGAAGTTCAGAACGCAATTGGATTTGTGGAGAGTCATCATATAATGAGATTTATGATACATAAAAGACATTCAGTATGATTCCCTCTGTCCCACTCAAAAATGAGAGGAAGGACAGGGTTGTTGCCCTGGAGCAATTAAGATGGGGTGCCTACCACAGCCAGCGGATGATCTGGTACACAGGAAATGAGTATTTGATAGAAGTTTTCAAACAGAATCTATAGGTGCCCAAGTGGCAGTATAATTTGCCTGAGGGACTACTCCAAGGAGAGAAATGAACAGATTTGAGAACTCAGCAAGAGGAAAGAAGGAACAAAGTGGATGGGGGAGTCTTAGAAGAGAAGAGTAGGGGGGAAGCCAGGTGGTGCAGTGATAGAGCATCAGCCCTGGAGTCAAGAGGATCTGAGTTCAAATCCAGCCTCAGACAGTAATTACCTAGGTGTGTGAACTTGGGCAAGTCACTTAACCTCACTGCTTTAAATAAATTAAAAAATGATTTTTAAAAAAGAGAAGGGTAGGTATGTTGTGTGGAGATGAGCTCCTGACAGACTATCACTGACAGGGTGGGATGAAAACTAGTTTTCCATCCTTCAATTGATAGATCATCCATTCCTTGAGGACAGACCAGGGCCTCCAAAGTGGAGGCCCCTAGTATAGAGCACTTAAGAGATTAAATGACTTCCTAAAGAAAAACTTTTGTTTTGAATCACCATCTAGATCTCTCTGATGTAGCCCCTACCCTGGTTTTGTGGTTTTTTTTAATGTGTGTGTATGTGTGTGCATGCACATACATGTCTGTGTGTGTGTATATATGCATATATCTTTCCATATTCCTTTGAATGCTTCATATTTCTCACTTTTAGAGAATCACAATATTCCACTTATAATTAACATACCATACTTTATTCATCCAGCCTTCAGTTGTTGGATATATATGACTTTCAATTTTTTCTATTACAAATAGAGCAGCACTAAATATTTTTGTACAAATAAGTCTTTTTTATGCTTTTTTTTTTTTTTGCAGACAACTAGGCAACAAACTAGCTACAGCATTGGACCTGGAGTCAAGAAAACTTTATTTCAAATCTGGCTTCAGACACTTACTAGCTATGTAATCCTGAGCATCAATTGGTCTCTGTTTGCCTCAGTTTCCTCAAGTGTAAAATGAGGTTTGGGGCAGCTAGATGGTTCAGTGGATAGAGTGCCAGGCCTGGAGTCAGGAAGCAAGTTCTTCAAATCTGGCCTTAGGTCACTTCCTAGCTGTGTGACCCTGGGCAAGTCACTTAACCCTGTTTGCCTCAGTTTCCTCAACTGTAAAATGAGCTGGAGAAGGAAATGGTAAACCATTCTTAAATCTTTGCCAGGAAAACCTTAAATGGGGACACTAAGTGTCAGACATGATTAAAATTATTGAACAACTACAAATTAAGGATAATAATATCTCCCAAGGTTATCATAAAATGAGATAGTTTTTAAAGCATTTTGCAAACCTGAAAGTGTTTCATATATATATATATGTATATATATATATATATATAATATATATGATATATATATATACTAACTGCTGCTTTTTCTGTTGCTGCTGCTACTACTACTACTACTACTACTACTACTACTACTACTACTACTACTACTACTACTACTACTGTTTTTATTACTGTGGAAATAAAGTCCTAGCATTGGAATTGATCACTCAAAAACAATTATCAGTTTTGTGATTCATTACATCACAAAATGTTTGCACCAACCTTAAGTCACACAAACAACAACAACAACAAAAAAAGAGTCCCTCCTTCAAGGAATTCATTGTCTAATGGGGGAGACCACATGCAAAGAATTAGGTACAAACCAACTCTAGACAGGGTAAGATGGAAGTGTCCATTCTCAGAGAGGACTATGGAAGGGAATTGGAATAGATGAGATATTTGCTGGGGCTTTGAAGGAAAACCAAGATCTAGAGATGAGGAAGGAGGGAATTTCAGATATGGGGGGCAGACAGTGAAACAGCCCTGAGTCAAGAGATGAGGGGTGTTGTGTATGAAACAGCAAGGAGACCAATGGACACCTGGAGGGGAGAGTAAGGGGTAAGAAGACTGGAAAGATGAGGAAGGACCAGGTTGGAAGGGTTTTAAAAACCAAATCAAGGTTTGTTTGTTTTTTATCCCAGAGTTATGGGGAGCCACACAGGGAGTATACTGAAAACAGGGTGATACAGTCAGACCTGCACTGTAGAAAGATCACCTTGATACCTGTGTGGAGGATAGACTAGATTGGGAGAGACTCAAGGAGGAAACACCATCCAGAAGGCTAATGAAATAGTCAGCTAATGAAGGCTTGCTCCAGGTGGTGGGATTGTGAGAGGTGAGAGAAGGAGAATAAACCTGAGAGGTTAGAAAGTACAGTTGATGGACCTAACTTTTTTCAATGAAATACAAAGCAAGGTTAGTTCAGGGATGGTTGGGAAATGGGTGTCAAAAGAGGTTTGAGGTGGATGAAAAGGCTTATGGGATAATGAATGCAATTAGGCATTGCCTTGCCACAGTGAGTATTCACTTGAGCTTAGGTAATAAATTTGTAGAGGACTCTTTTTTTTTTTTTGGCTTTTATTATTCTCTATATAAGATTCTATCCTAAGATTTCCATGGTTTGCATGTTTTTCTATGTGCATGCCTACATGTAATGATGTCTTAGCATTGTTGGTCTTTTTGTGACTCCATTTGGGGGGTTTCTTAGCAAATATACTGAAGTGGTTTGCTATTTCCTTCTCCAGCTCTTTTTTCCAGATGAGGAAACTGAGACTAGTAGGGTTAAGTGACTTAACACAGCTAGTGTCTGAGGCTGGTTTTGAACTCAGATCTTCCTGACTCCAGGTTGGTGCTCTATCCATTGTGCCACCTCGATGTCCCATAAAAGTCTAACCTGAATGACTATGGCTGACTCATCTAACTGTTCAGACTTAGTTTCCTCATCGGTAAAATGGGGATAATACTGCTTGTCTCAGAGAGGTTGTGGGGCAAAAAATAAAAACTCTTTGTACACTATAAAGCACTATATGTGTAGGCTACAAAATGTATTTTTCTTTCACTTTACCCTCTACTTAATAATAATCACATTTATGTAATGCTTTAAGGTTAACAAAATGCTTTAAATATTTAATTTGATCCTCATCACAACCTTGTGAAGTAAATACTATTATTATTTCCATTTTACAGTTTAGTAAACTGAAGTTAAAAAAAAGATCATTAACTAAGTGTCTGAGGCAGGATTCAAACTTACTCTTCCTGACTCCAAGCCTTCTGTCTATATCATAACTCCTAGCTAGTTGTGCTTTTATTTCAGAAGTCATATTCCTCAAAGTACTTAACTCCAGTAGCCTTCACTTTGCTCAAGAAAGCTTCTGGCACATTGAACTCACAAGGGATAGGATAACTGATGAGTAATTTAATAATGCTCAAAGTGTTATGAGAATGAAATATCATAACCCAACTGTATTTCTGGTTTCATCATTTAGTATTGGAGTTAGAAAAACATAAAATTTTCTAATTTTGGTCCTACCAGTACTTTTATGATAAAGACTTTTTAAATGTTCATCACAGATGGGTAGTATTTGCTCAAGCAAGTATGTACCTGCATCATAAAAGACCTCAGGTCTGTAGAACTAAATTGGTCATACTAATAGATTTATATGAATGTCTTCCAAGGAAAAGTCCCTGTATTCATTAATGAAAATTCCCAGGATTTTGTTGAACTATTATCTTGCCCTTTCTCTCTTTACTATTGCCATACTATTCTCATGGAGTGAAGTAACTTCAAATGAACATCAGAACCAAACTTTAAAATGCTGGTAATAAAATAGGGGGGAAAACCCAACCCATTTATACCCAGAAAGAAGTGGTCAAAATAACCTACTTTTAAAAAATGTACTTAAAGAAGTATTGATGACTATTTTATGATTACTCTATAATGGAAGGTAGTCCTAAGCAAGTCCTAAGATTTTTACTAACAGGGCTACTGCAGATTAATGAGAGGCAGCAAAGTGGTGCAGTGGATAGATTGAGGAATCTGGAATTAGGAAGAGTCATCTTCTTGAGTTCAAATCTGACCTCTAGACTAATGTGACCATGGGCAAGCCACTTATCCCCAGTTTCCTCATCTAGCACTCCAGTATATTTGCCAAGAAAACACTAATTGTGGTGATAAAAAGTCAGAAATTACCAAACAACAAAAATAAATTGTCTTTAAAACAGTTCATTTTCTTTTCAAATGCCTAGAACCTAGTTAGATCTTTATTATACTCTTTTTGGTAGAAATGTTTGATTTTTCTCCATATAAAAATTTAAAACCAAGCAGGAGCAGAGAATTAGGAGAAAGGAAGAATTCTAATTTCCTTTTTTACCAGAAAAAAATGGCCACACTTAATAATTACTTGGCTGTGTGACCTTGAGCAAGTCACTTAGCCCCATTGCCTGACAAAAATTCAAAAAAAAAGAAAAATATGGCCTTTATAATTTCCATTAAAGACTATGTATTTTATAAATAAATGAGTCTGATAGTTGCTATCTTTTCTATATGTGTATCTGTATCCATTTAATGAAAATTACATAAATAATTAGAATAATATCACTAAAAATTTGTTCAAGGCAAAAGTCTAAGCCCAATTTGTTTTTATTTTACTATCACTGCCATCGGCTTTTATAATAGAAACATATGGTGGAAATAAAGTTATTGAACAGAAGGATCTACATAAAACAGTGAAATGAAATATTACTTTCTCTTCCTTTTGCAGGTTGATCATACCAGTACAGAAGAGTGCTCTTAAAAAAAAAATAATCAGAAGACAAACTATGAAAGGGTTTTCTTTCATGGAGAAAGTAGAACTGCCAACAAAAGAGGACCTGGGCTCTTTTTATCCAGAAAAAGCCAAAAAAAACATCTGTGTGGAATAAAACCATCTGTACTTACAAAAGGGAGAAAACTAAAAAACAAAAAAAAAACTTACAAAAACTCTTTGGGATGATATTTTTATCAATCTTCTTCCCATAAAAGGTTATAAAAAGAAAGCAAATATTGTTTTCTAGAGACCAAAAGAGTGTAATGCAAAAAATGGAGACAACAGTGGCAGAAATTGAAGTAGAAAGCAAAGATGAGAAGGCGTCTGTAGAGATAAGTCCTCAGGATGAGGAGCAGGTTGAAAAAGCATCCATGATTTGTTTTAAAAGAAGAAAGAAATCAGCAAAAGCTTTGAAGTCTAAGAATTGTTCTGAAAAAGTGCCGCTTCCCAGGGATTCATGCAGCCCCAAGGATCGCACAGAAGGGGAAGCTTCAGATCATTTTCAGTCACCAGGTGGGACCTGGGCAGCAATCAGACGGTTTTTCACTCGAAAGAAAAGGTCAAAATCTTCAAAGAAAGAAATCCCCGTAGATGCTAAAACACAGCCTACAGAACACACTGACGACACCAAACCTCCTGAGAAAAAATCCAGGATTAAAATCCCCTGCATAAAATTCTCAAGAAGCAAGAAAAAATGCAGCCTTTCCCAAATGATTGAAGAACCTGAATGCAATATGAAAGTAAAAGAAGTTTCGGAAAGTTTAGGTACAAAGATTCACACTCCTCAGGATGCTCCAACTATAAAGGATAAATTAAATATAGACATAAGTGGTGGTAGCTCCCAAGGAGATAGTATAACTCTGCCACAAGTGAGGAATGTCAACTCTTCTGGGGAGAATGTGCCTTCCATAGAACTTGGGGTTGATACAGAACCTTGTGCCATTCATGCTGCCGCATTAATCCTTGAAAAAGGTATTGAAGAGACAGAAGAGAAACAGGTTATAACCCTCCCTCAAGGAAGCCTCCCGGAGACTTCAGATGTGGCTCACCAGCTCCCTAAGGAGGATACAGAGATCTGGAGTGTTGTGGCACCCAATGAAACCCCTGCAGAGGCACCCCCAACCCCAGAGACTCAGATCATGGAAGAAACATCTAAGGATGTTGGTGAGCAGAAACCAACAGAGAAAGAAGAGGAAAATGGAGGGATCGCTTCAGAAAAGAACAAGTCAAAAGACACCATAGTCTGCTTCAGTAAATCAGATTCCAAAGAAAATGCAGTAAGTTCAAAGACACCCCAGTTAGAGGAAAGTAAAAGGATGGAACCAATTGCCATTATTGTCACAGACACTGAAGTCAGTGAATTTGACATAAAGAAATCCAAAAATGTCCCTAAGAAATTTTTAGTATCAGTTGAAAATCAGCAAAATGAGCCATTTTCTAATGCTGTGTCATCCAAAGGGGCTAATGATCTTGAGGGCAGAACTTCTGAGCAATATGAGCAGCTTTTAATAGAAACTGCTTCCTCGCTTGTCAAGAATGCCATTCAGTTGTCTATAGAACAACTGGTGAATGAAATGGATTCTGATGAAAACAAAAGAAACAATCTTCTATAGAAGACCAGCATTTCAGCTCATGTTTCCTTTTAATGCAAACCTGGTGAAGTATTATTTTCCATTTTATGACATCTTTAATTCAGGAGAATGGATACATTTATGATCTCCAAAAGTCAATAGCAGCAGCTCCTGTCAAGCTGAGCTGAGAACATGGTTCAGAAAATGTGACGAGAACCTTGTTTCACAAAGAAATTTAGTTCTACATATACATTTAGCCCACATTTGGTCTCAAACCCTTTTTTAAAACAATGCAGTTTTGTTATTATTGTGAAGAAGGTGAGCTAGTTTTGTAGATATGTGAATTATTGTGGTTGGGTAAGCTAGCCAATGGTCTTACCTCAGAAAGATGTCACACTGAATTATCTTAATTTTAGTGGTATACGTATTTCACAAAATGCATATTTTAATTACAGGGAAGTAGTTGTATTAAAATGCCTTCAACAAGTTAGTGAATAGCTTGGCAGATGTAAATGCTTACGTTTTTCCTCCTCTATACAATTACATTGATGCTCTCCTTTTTTACAAAATCCAGGGAATAGGGAAGAAACTTTATTTATTATGCCATCACTTCTCCTTAGATCATGGTACCAAATGACCATGAATCCCATTCCTTCAAAGAATCACCCAAGAATTGGCATTTATCGTTCCCCATCCCTCTAGCAAGTAGATGACCTCATAAAGGGATAGCAAATTCAAATAAAGATAGCTTAGTAGCTTAAAGTCCCCTAAAGAGCTCAAACATTTTCATCTTGGGAAAGCACAAGTCAAACTTAGCCAAAACACCAAGTTGTTATCTCCTTTATTAAAATATGTGTGATGGGGCAGCTAGGCAGAGCACTGGCATTGGAGGATCTGAGTTCGAATCCAGCTTCAGACACTTAATAGTTGCCTAGCTGTGTGACCTTAGGCAAGTAACTTAACCCCATTGCCTTAAATAAAAACTAAAAATTAAAAAAATTAAAATATGTGTGGTAAGATATGTTGATTCCAGAAAAAATCACTGCAAACTGTTATCATGTTTGCAGAAATAATTTTTACTTTAAACAAGTCAGCAGCTCTGTGATGGAGGAAAATGGAGAGAGCATTTTCCATATTCTATTGAGAGAAGGCTTTTTTTTTTCCTTTCAGAAATTAGGTACACCAACTATGGAAGAGATCTGCATAACAATTTTTTTTATTCTTACAGAAGAGAAAACATAAATACATTATTACCTTTTGGCAAGAGTTGAACCAAATAACAGATATAACTGGCATGATTTAGACAATCTTGAGAGGAGATTTCTATTGAGCTACTATTATTCAGGAATAATTTAGAATAGGGTCCTTGTTAGCTACATTGTTAAGAAGGGAAGATTTCTAATCTTATCAGTGATTGCCTTTTTGGCTCAGAGGGAGTCATTTTGCCTCATTAGTTTCTCACCAGAACAAAGACTCTCTGTTTCATAAGACTCTACCTCACAGGTCAGTGTTTGGATCCTAGAGGTTAATTATGGCAAGCTCCAAAAGGGATGTTCCTGAAGGTAACAAAAACGTCTGACTAGATATGTAAGGTTTTTGCATTACTGAGAGTTTAATGTCAGGGAAAAAAACAGTCAACCAGACACTTAGAAATGCTTTACTGCATGAATTCTTATATTTTGTGGGTCATATATAGTGCATATTATGAGTTTGACCTATAAAATCCTTTTTGTTCATTCCAAATACACATTCTCAGCAAAGAAAATTCTTTACCCTGAAAAGGGAAAATTAAATCAAAAGACTGAGGTGACCATAGGAATTTTTCCTCTAATATAAAAGTGCAAAGCTGCCCCTGAAATTTGCATATCCTTTGTGCTTCCGAATCTGGAAAGAAAATACCAGTAATTTCTTATGCAATCAAATATATCATCCATAGTTATCTTCAGGGTATATATTTTAGAGAACATGAGCAAAGAATTCAAGATCAAATTCTTAAAATTTTATAGACTTTACTTTCAATTATCTTGGTCAATAAGAGGAGGCTCTAGTTCATTCTATATGGTGCTAACAGATTTGGTTATTTTTTAAATAATTATCAGCAAAAACAATGCCATATTTATGAAGTAAAGAATTTTAAAAACCCTTATCTACATCCTTATGTATTTCAGTTTTATGACAAATTTAGTATCCATTTATGGAAAATACCTTTGTGTCAGTGAACTTATTTTAATTTTAATAATCATGCATATCAAATCAAAAATTGAGCTTTTACCTGCCACTGAAAATGTTTTGAAAGGGGTGACATACAATTAGGTTTGTAAAATTTGCAATATAAATTTTATGATGTACCTATAGCATATGAAAATATCACTAAATGGCTCTTTAAATTAGCTTTGTCAATTGCTATTGGTTTTTCACTAGTAATTTAGCATACTACATTGAATTACTTTGGTTACTTGCAAATGCTAAACTAAACTTCTTGTAAGTTTATTGTAAGTGATCAGTTTATTGTAAGTGATCAGTTAAATTAAATAGGATTCCAGTCAGAAAAATTAGTCAAAATGCACAATGATTAATTCCATTCATTTACAAACTAAGTCTTCTAATGAGTTGTCCAAATAATTCCATTATGCTGGAATTTAGGGGATATCAGTTGGGGTTTAGAAATATTTAGTTCAAAGATTTCCTACAGAAATAGCTGACCTTTAATTAAACCAGTTAAAATAAATATAAAATTTTTATTCTAATCCTAATTTATTTATTAACATTATTAAAATAATCAACAGGAAGGATATTACTTTTCATAAAATTACTGATATGCAAACGCTAAATCTTTTAATATGCATGCATCCATAGACTAGAATTTTGAGTTTCACTTAAATCTCAAAATTTTGTTAACCACAGATTACTGACTCATTAATCCATACAAGCACATGTATGGGCATGTATTCATCCCCTTCTCTGGTTTTGAGAATCAGTTATTTGGTTTGGTTCCTTCTGGTTATAGTCTCATGAATATCAAAATTCTTCTCTATTTTATGCACATTATTCACTTAGCATTTTTCAGAGCTCTTTACAAGGTATAAAAATAGTACCCAGTAACATTTAAGTAAAGGTGACAGGAAACAAAAGAACTTTCAAACAGAAAGTGTTCTCGGGTTCCACCGCCCCCTCTTCAAAGAATAATAAGCATATGGCAGAAATTTATGCCTGTGTGATATGGGCTCAAGAGAGCTACATGCACATTATCTTTTGAAGTAATCACCAACTTATGTCAACTACATTAAGTCTACTGGATAGAGTCGTAGGATTTTTCTAATTAGTTGACATATATGCCCTGTGAACTGTACTGGTAAATAGGATTACTGTCTACTCTAGACTACTGAGTATTATTCAGAGTTAATCTTTTTTTTTTTTTAAGGTTTTTGCAAGGCAAATGGGGTTAAGTGGCTTGCCCAAGGCCACACAGCTAGGTAATTATTAAGTGTCTGAGACCGGATTTGAACCCAGGTACTCCTGACTCCCGGGCCGGTGCTTTATCCACTGTGCCACCTAGCCACCCCCAGAGTTAATCTTAAACAGTTTGTCCCTTTTCCCCAGCATAACAATTTAGGACTTGCTGTCCTAAATCAGTTATTTTCCTAGGGACCAAGTAGACTGACCTTTATAATATTTCATTACTTTTAGAATTCCCTGGACTCACCTACCCAATTACATAGGGATTATCTATAATTTTCTAATACTCTAGAATAAAGTCTCTGGGCGGCTAGGTGGCGCAGTGGATAGAGCACCGGCCCTGAAGTCAGGAATACCTGACTTCAAATCTGGTCTCAGACACTTAATAATTACCTAGCTGTGTGGCCTTGGGCAAGCCACTTAGCCCATTTGCCTTGCAAAAAAAAAAAAGATTCTAGAATAAAGTCTCATAAGTTGGAGAGTATGAACTTTAAAAAACAACTATTTTGATAACTAACTCAACCTTTATTGATTTATTGATTGATTTGCTTTATAATTATATATTTTCTCTTATACATCTAAAATATTTTTTTTCTAAGAAGAACCCCACAAGTTTTCTAGATTACAAAATAGTTCATGTTACAAAAAAAGGTAAAGAATCTCACTAGAGAACCTTAAGTTTCATTTGTAGTGAAATTTCATCTTAATGTGTAACTTGGTTTTGAAGACTGCATTTGATACTGCAGTTGATGAACCCATCTATTCAATTGTGATTCTGCCATATTACAAGAGATTACCTAGGACCACTCCCTTTTGGAACAAATTCTGGGTATGCTTTAATGTCCATGACCTGAATCTGTTTTTTAATTTAAAGATATTTAGAACATAAAAGAAGGTTATATATAAAATTATGAATCTCTGTTCCATATTGCTTGCTCTTTTAAAAGTATATAAAACAATTTAACCTACTTTCAAAGCTGTCCTGCTTGGGTATGTTCCATCTGAATATCTTTCTGTTCTCTTCTAGTAATAATTTCTGTGACCCCTTTTATTGGCATCATGATTGGTAGTCTTCCTCTATTCTCTAAATCCTTCCCAATTAAAAAGGGAGGGAAAAAAGAGATATTGTAATAAATTCATAAAGCCAAGTGTAAAAACAATTCCACACAGTTGGCTTTGTCCAAAATTGTACTGTTCATTAAGTCGATCACCCTTTTGTCAAGAGGTAGGAGATATATTTTGTCCCTGGGCTTGTCACTGCTTTAATCAAAATTAAATCAAAATTTAATCTTAAATTTTTCAAAGTTGCTTTTTTTCTTTTATAATGTTATATAAAATGTTCTCTTGATTCTGCCCATCAGCTCATGTCTTTCCAGAATTCTTTGAAATTATCTTTCATCATTTACTTTAATAGTGATACCTGCTCCCCCACCCCATTCTCCATATATATATAATATATATATATATATATACTTATGTCTCCTTAATTAGAAGAAAAAACAAGTTCCAACCCTTTCTTTTTTATATTAATATATTCCTTTGATCTCTCCTTTCTTTCCCTTCTTAAAATCCTCAAAACAGAGGTTCCCTAACAAGCACAATATATCAAAACCTTTCTAGGCTTTTCTAAGTTAATATTGTTAGCATTTCAAAATTCCTATTCAGCCCTACTATCATAATGATTAGTAGTCCTCTACTCCATTAAAAATCCATTTTCCCCCCTACAGGATTAATATAGCTTTATAAGGTAAATTGTTCTTGATTATAAGTTAACATCCTTTGCATTCTGAATTATTATATTTCAAGATCTGCTTTTACTTATAATAGAATTTGCTTGGGTCCTATGTAATATTCACTATGACCTTAATATTTGAATTCTTTCTTTCTGGTTGCTTGCCACATTTTGTCTCTTGACATGGAAATTCTGGTTTTTGACTCTCCAGTCATAGGTCTTTTGAGTTTAAGATTAGGTTTGGTTTTTTTTCCTTTCAATAGGCAATTGGTGGATTCTTTTTTCTTTGTACTCTGGTTCTAATAGATTGGGAAGTTTTCATTTATAATTTTTTGAAGTAAAGTGTCCAGGTTGTTATGATTTTCAAGAAGTCAGATGATTCTTAATATCTATTCTTGACCTGCTTTCCAAGTCAGTTGTTTTTGATAGCAAATAGCTTACATTTTCCTCTAATTTTTTCTAATGGCTTAATTTGTTCTATTTCTTGTTATTTCATAAAGTACTTGATTTCTATTCTAATTTTTCAAGGAATACTTGGAAAAAAGTTTACTTCTTCCTGTTCTAGAAAATTTATTCACCTTCGAGTTCTTTCCTCCAGAGCATTGATCTCTTGCTCCATTTCTTCTGGGTATTCATGTGGAAGATTTATTTTTTTTGTCCTTGGAGTTTCTGCTTGCAGTTGTGGATATTTTAATATCTATGGATCTATAACAATTTATAGTGGTCAGTGTCTGGTTATGTTTACTCATATCTTCAGCCTTAGTTCCTAAATTGTGGGTTTTGTGTCAGAGCCTGGTTCTTCCCTCTACCATGCTTTCAGGGGGATGGTGAGCCCTTCTGGCCTGACTCGAGTCACTAGAATTCTTAAACCGACTTCCACCTCACAGGATGAGTTTGTGCTAAATGCATAGAGTTGGTTTCTAGGCTCCCTTGGATCCTTGAGATTCAGTGTGTAGATCATCAGAACCCTGCCATAGCATTTCTGAATAGAGAGTTATGTACCTCAAAGTCCCTGGGTCAGGAGTGTCCTGATCTGAGGATACTCTAGGGAGATCACCCTAGATACTTCTTGAGGAAGAGCCCTCTACTCTTGTGGATACTGAGGTTTATCTGGTCTATCCTTGGATATGCCAGGAGGGTTCTGTCTTGTTTCTTCTGGAAGGGTCTTTATCATTTAGCCTAAAAACTTCTGATTTTTTAATTCTGGGGTGATGAAGTCATTTACTGTAGTTTCTCAGTAGATTTCTTGATCATTATTCAGTCTGGTGCTATTTTTAAGTTTTTGCTGAACTAGGAGCTAGAATATCTGCATTTGTTCAAGATAGTCATCTTAGCCTGACCTTGACTGTGCACTTTTGAAAATGAGACTATTTCTTGGTAACGTTGTTTTCATATAGTAACTGAAATTTTTCTAAGAGCAAAAGAGAGCACTGGACTTGGACTTATAAGATTTAGACAATCCAGTCTCTACCACATATCTAATATTGGAACAATCTCTTTGTCTCTTTGGGAATCTGCTTTCACTTTGAAAACATGGGGGGAGGGGTTATATTAGATGACCCCTAAGGTCCTTTCCAACTCTAAAGGCCTATGAGTCTTCAGCAAGGTTCTTTATCTGAGATGAGATGCATTTTGCTGGTTCCATGAACTTCAAAGGGAAAAAAAGTCACTAACCTTTGGTTTCCTTTATAATGCTATGTATTTAAAAATATTATTCTGAGGAGTCCATAGAATTCAACAGAATGCCAAAGGGGTCTATGACCCTCCAAAATTTAAGAACCCTTGTTATATGGCCTATGATTCTACAATCAAATGGAAATATCATTATTATTAAGTGTAATTAATTCTGTCTTGACCTAGCCAGAACTGAGTAAATCTTAAAGTATACAGAGTTTTTTAAACAGTTACATGATGTATTCATTTTGGTTTTGTGAGCAGGTGCAGGAACAAAATTCAATGCTACATATATTTATAGAGTACTTTGTCTTGAAAATGTTAAGTAGAAGAGATATTACAAAAGTTCAAGTTGCATTTGTGATTCTTATTAAAATGGCTAGTTTTATTTCTGTAAAACAGATACTTCTGTCAAAGAAATTGTGAAGAAAAAATATGTCAAACTGAATATGTAAAAATTACTAATACAGATTAAATATGCTATATCAGGTCCATGTTGTCTTTTTGCATAATATGGCTGATCTGTCTCTTTGTATGTGAAACATGAATACATTATGTTTCTTTCCTAAGCACAGAAGGCTCATAATTAAACTACTAAACATAGCTCTGCTATAAAACCTCATCTTTCATTTATACTTTTGATTGGGTGAAAAACAGGAGAGGTCAATCAATGCCTTACATCGTGACCCTGTTTTATTACCACATAGCCTTTTTTTTTTGTATGAGTGCATGTAGGGTAAAGGATAAAATACATGTTTAAAATATGAAGGAGATACTACTGAATTTCACATAAACCAGTGGGCAATTAGAAGACAAATTAGGACTTTGCTGCATTGCAGTTGATATTGAAAAAAGTCATGTTTGCTTTATGTTTTATCATTTTTACTGCAGTGGACTTTTCATTACTTTCATTGTGATTTTATCACCTTTTTTAAAAGCTTTATTTTTTCTTTTGACAGTAATGTGAAAAAATGCTTCTTTTAGAGTTATGAAAGTTACTAACAAATTATATATTTCATTGAGGTTGAGGTAATCACTAAACTTTCCATTGCAATAAATTAAGAAGTTAAACAACTCTGTTTCTTTTTAAGACTACAAGAACTGAACAGCTAGGTGGCACAGTGAATAGAGCACTGGTCCTGGAGTCAGGAGGACCAGAGTTCAAATCCAACCTCAGACACTTAATAGGGTATTTATGTCTGACTATACCTTCTAAGTGACATAATAAGGTCCTTATCATAAAGTCCTGTGAGTAATCCCAGGGTTCATAACAGAGCTGCTCTATAGCAAAAATGATGACACTAATAATAGTATATCTATCATTTGCTTAGCAGCTTAAGGTTTGCATGTGATCTTTACATGTGATCTAATTTGATCCTCACAACTCTGAGAGGTAGATGGTATTATTATTAACCTCATTTTTCTAGGTGAAGGCACTAAGGCATAGAGAAATTAAATGATAGCTGGTGTTTGAGGCTGGTGTTCTTGATTCCAATATCTACCTTACATAACTTAACATAGGGCAGCACTATATAGTATTGATACACACATAGGTATATATATTAAAATATGCCATGTGTATGGATGTAACATGTAAATAAACATACACACCACACACATGCTACCTCCTGAGCCTCCCTTATGGGGTTTTGTTCCTTGAGCTGAGCTAGCTTGGCTTCCTGATTGGTGGTAATACATTGGTAGTGGTGGTGATGGTAATAGACATGGCAACTGCTTCATCATAACATAAATCTTGCTTCCCTCAATGAATGGCCAGATCAGATGTTGAGCCATCCATAGTGGGGAAAGGCCCTGTTTTCCCATGGCTTCTGGCCTCTGGGTTTGGGGCTATTTCCATTGGGCTCTCAAGGGAGTAGCAATGGTTTAATATAGCCCCACACCCACCCCTGAGGTCCTAACATTTGTAACCTGTCTCTCCAGTATGAAAGTGTTATTCCAGCTAGTCTGACTTCCCTAGTCTACTTCAAAAGTTTTCACATTTGAATTCATGTATATACACATACACATAGTGGTGTCTTATGGCAAAGTATGCAAATCATATATATATATATATATATATATATAGATGTATATAAAATATGTAATATATATAATGCTTGTGTTTTGTCCCTAACTTCAAAGGTTGTCCCTAACTGGGGTTGTGAATACAGAAGCTCCTGGAAATGGTTTCTTACAAGGAGACTGGGGAAGGATGGCCAGTACTTTAATATTATATGTAGAAATGAAAAGATGAGGTAAGAAATAAAGACCATCATAGTCTGATCTCTTAAGTCCATGGCAGGAATCAAGGAGAGAAACACAATAGGAACTTCCATTTTGGTCATAAGATGTCAATCTATTTCTCCTTGGAATCAAAAGAGCCCTACATATTCATATGAGTGTTAACCTCATTTCTCCCAGAGTCCTTCTAGTCAGGGATTCCAAGTTTGACTTCACAGTTAAAGAATGGAATACTATTTGTACAGTGATATACTTACTTGCCTGTTATTTGAAGATAACCTCAGTACTTTGGAAATGCTTTATTTTCATCATTGTGTGGGCAGTTCTTGTAGTGGTGCATGTTGAAGCCCCTCTACCTGAGTTTCCATGGTCAAAACAGCATTGCAAATTAATTACCTAGCAGCTAACTTTCTGGTGATGAGTCTCTCCAAATTTTTCTTGACTCTGAAGTCTGAGGAGAGAGAACATTCACTAAGACTCTGCAGGGCTTTACATTCCAGTAGGTTAAGGTTAGCCCTTGAGAATTCCAGGCTCCCTCCACACCCTGCTAACACTTCAGGATAGGACAAAGCAGGGGACAGAATGGTACAGGTGTGAAAATGAAAATAACCTTAAGCACTAAACAACTAAGATGAAACCAACCAAATACAAAGAAGGCCAACTCCACCAAGTATAGATATGAGCTACAAGTTTGTAGGAGGTAGAATTTTATTTTTCAAATTACAGGAGCAGCTACAAGGAAGAAAGAACCCCCAAACCCATAAAAGTGTAGAGAGCTCTTTAAATGTAAGATTAGGTTGTCACAAACAAAAACAAAGTAGAAAGTCACCATGGTTGAGATTAAACAGTCTTTGGGGTGAATGATTTTATCTAGTTCCTTTAATAATTGGAAAAACTGAATTCTTTTCATTTTAGGAATAGCTGCTATTGAGGTATAGTTATAGTTAAATATATATATATATACACATATATACATATATGTATATGTATATATATATGTATATGTATATGTATATATATGTATATATATATATATATATATTATGGGTTTTACAAGGCAATGGGGTTAAGTGGCTTGCCCAAAGCCACACAGCTAGGTAATTATTAAGTGTCTGAGTCTGGATTTGAACTCAGGTGCTCCTGACTCCAGGGTTGGTGCTCTATCCACTGTGCCACCTAGCCACCCCCTATATGTACATACAAAGCCCAAAACTTTAGATGGTTGGGTTTCATTTCAAGCAGGTCACTGCAGGGGCAGCTTAACCCCATTGCCTTGAAAAATCTAAAAAAAAAAAAAATCAAGCAGGTCATTGCCACAATGATGCTTTCCCCATGCTTCCCCTGGATTCCTAGTGGAGAGGAAAACACAGGTAACAATGGCATCCCCCTCTTCCCCTTCCTCCATTACCAAGCATTTAACTGCCATATTCCCTCCCTCCCCCCCACCCAATCTCAAGGTTTCAGGAAAATTAAAAGTGGCTTCTTACAAGGAGACTGGGGAAGGCTGGCCAGTACTTTAATATTATATGTAGAAATGAAAAGAAGTTAAGAAATAAATACCTGTTTTATTAATATAGAAAAAGGTTTTAAAGCAGCCCTTTTAATAAAAAAAAGTATAGAAAATAAAACATAATTAGATATTATATTAATTTATATAACTTGTATACTTTGCTATAAGGCACCACTATGTGTGTATATGTGTGTGTTTATCTGTCTGTCTCTCTCTCTCTCTCTCTCTCTCTCTCTATATATATATAAAATATATATTTAAAAGTGAAAATGTCACATAACCCTTATTAAATAAAAAAGAATAACTTACAAAATGTAGGCATTATTTATATATTACGTGTTTTATATACATATACAATTTGCATATTTTGCCATAAGATACCACTATGTGTATGCATAGATACATGAATTTAAATTTTAAAATAAAAAGCATAAAATATAAAACATAGGCATTATATATAAATTATATATATAATTTACATACTTTGCCATAAGGCACCACTGTATCTATATGTGTGTATACATAATTCATTTAAATATGAAAAGTTTTAGGTCATTCTTAAACATGAAAAAATATAGAACATGAAACATATGACAATGAAAATTATGATTTTTTTTGAAACAGCCATCACCTCCCCCTGCTCTCACCACCAAAATCCCAGAAAATGGCAAATAGTTCCACATCAGAAATGGCTCATCACTGGAAATGTCATTAAAGAAGATGCATTACCATCTGCTCTGCCCCTTTCTCCTAAGGTCCACTTGAGTCTTTTCCTCTAACTTGAAACTGAAACCTCCTGTAATATATATTGTCTCACCCTTTGGGGTGTCAGTTTCTTGAGAATGGGGCTGCCTTGCTCTTCTCTTTGGGTTTCCAGCACTTAGCAGTACTTTGCCCACAATTACTCAATAAATGCTTTTCCTATTCATTCTTTTCCTACCAGACTTTGTTTAGAATAATAGAGCAAACACCTTCAATATTTGACTGACACAGGTCTTCTGACTAACAAGAAGTTTAAGGGTAAAGTGTGTGTGTGTGTGTGTGTGTGTGTGTGTGTGTGTGTGTATGTGTGTGTATGTGTGTGTGTGTGTGTGTGTGAATAATTAGTCTACCACGAAGTGGTCCATATGCCTGGACCTGAGCTTCCCCTAACCTTGTTGCTTGCTTTAACCTCCATCTTTTGCTCTTAGGACATTTCCTGGACATGTCTCTCAGGGCTGATGACCATCACAAAAATTCAAATGCATATTTCTTAAATTGAAAAACAAAAGCAAAGAAGAAACCCCCAAAGCTCTGAGTTAATGGTGAAATATAGGCCATGTAAAAGCAGGAACTTTTTTTTTGCAAAGCAGTGGGATTAAATGATGTGCCCACTGACAGCTAAGTAAGTATTAAGTGTCTGAGGCTAGATTTGAACTCAGGTTCTCCTGATTCCAGGGCCAGTGCTCTATCTACTTAGCCAACCAGCTGGTCCCAAAAGTAGGAATTCATCAGATCCAGGGAACCTGATGGTGGATGGAGATTCACTAGGCAGCTCTCAATCTACTGGCTGGAGTTCCCTGTTATTTGTAAAGGGCACGGATAAGAAACAAGAATTCATTAAGCACCTACAAAGTGTCAGACCCTGTGCTGACTGCTTGAAAAATCTCATTTAATCCTCACAGCACCCCCAATTTCCTTTTTTTTCTTTAGTTTTTTGCAAGGCAATAGGGTTAAGTGGCTTGCCCAAGGCCACACAGGTAGGTAATTTTTAAGTGTCTGAGGCCGGATTTGAACCCAGGTACTCCTGACTCCAGGGCTGGTGCTCCATCCACTGTACCACCTAGCTACCCCCACCCCCAATTTTCAAATGATGAAACTGAGGGCAGACAGTTAAGTGACTCACTCGAGGTCACATAGTATGTGTGTCTGAGGTTAGATTTGAATTCAGGTCTTCCTGACTCCAGACTTTGAACTCTAACCAATGTACACACCCCTACCTTCCACCCCCCCCCCCCTCCAGGTTATTCTCTACATATGAGAAAGATGCAGGAGCTTAGTGGAATCTGTTAGCACAGCTTACCACAAGAGGCACCAGCTACCCCTTGTCAGGCCAACCAAAAGTCACCCTAGGAGACAGCAGGGGCTATTTTGGATGAGAAGGAAGCAAACCTTAAATACTGCTAATCAATCTCTTCCAGTGTCAGATGTTTTTGATATAGTACCATAAGCCAGTAGAAATTTTCACTTCACAGTTTTTGATTCACTCATTTTTCTGTCGATGTTGAGAGATAGGTTCATCCAGCTACAGAGCAAATGTGAGAAGAAAAATGAAAGTAGGGAATTCAGAGCTCAAAATAAATTTAAAGATGATCTAATCCAACCTAATCATTTTATCCTTAAGGAATTCAAAGTAACCCAAGGGTAAAGGAATTATTAAAATTTGGGTGATTGGGATTAAAGGTCATGAATACTAGGATAAGAAGAAAGTGGTAAATAAGAAAGGGAGTCAGATTATATTGATAGGACACAGGGAAGGAAGGGATTAAAGAAAGGAAGCCCAAAATGAGAATTTTTTTTTAAAAAAAATAAGTAACCAAAAATTGGAGTTAAGGTTAAAGTTAGGACTTCTTTTCCTTAGTTCAAATCTAGCCTTAGACACTTAATAGCTGTGTGACCCTGGACAAGTCACTTAACCCTATTTGCCACAGTTTTTTCATCTGTAAAATGAGTTGGAGAAGGGAAATCCACTCTAATATCTTTGCCAAGAAAATCTCAAAGAATCAGACATGAATGAAACAACTGAACAACAAAACAAAAGGCTAAGAAACTGGATAAAAGGAAATGAGAGGGAAAAGTCCCTCTCATTTTGGAAACCACAATACTAGGCTTACCTCATGAGGATGGGTGTGAGGAACAAAAGCAGAATCAGACCAGATTGTACTTTGGCCCTGGCTTCCTCTCCTAATTTTGTAGCATGAAACAAACTGTACATAAGGCTGCCTGGGAGTCTTCAAGAACATCTGAGATGTATATCCAAGCCCCACAGTCATTGGTACCTAAAAAACTAGAAGTATGGAAGTGCTTTAAAGCACTTACATGATCCCTTGAACTAGGTTTTTTATTGCTATAATGCATTTAACTACATAATCTTTGTATTATCCTAAATCTGGAGGTGTTAGGATGATGTGTAGGTTTCAAAACTATACAAAATAAACCAAGTCCGAGGAAAGACTAAGGTCAGGTGATAGGCCAAAAATAATAACAAAATTGAATTTATGAACATTAAAACTGACAAGCTAAATGTAGGCATATTATTTTTTTTTCCTATGCAAGAAATGTTGGCATAAATGTTGCAGTATTGCCACCTTCTGGCCAACCAAGCATCAACACAAAAAAAAACGATAAAATGTTCTTTCTTGCAATAAGGAGGAGGGAGGGAAGAAACATTTTATTTAGTAAGCTGTCAAAAGCTATGCTGAGATCTTCCCAACAGCCCTGTGAGTTAGGTACCATTAAGGTCCCCACTTTATAGTTGAGAAAATTTGCTCTGTATCTGAAGCTTAACCTGATCAGGTCTTCCTGACTCCAGTTCCTGTGCTCCATCAATTAAATAATCATTGAATTTATGTTTATTTAGGCACTGAACTAACCTTTGAGAATAGAAAAAGAAGCAAAGGAGAGTCCCAGCCCTGAAAGAGCTTACTGGATCAATTCATTTTCCTTGAAAGGTAGAAAAATAATAAAGTGTGCAGGAAGGAACAAAGAACATGAAAATGAAGTGTATGATTCAGTTTTATAATTAAAAAGAATTAGTGCCAACCATTGGGAATAACAGTCCAAACAATAGACCATCTGAATATAAAGAATGCTTTTTAATCTACATACCTTTAAATGTTGTTGATATTCATAGCAATCCAACATAAAAGACCACATGGTGCAATACAACCAAACCACTATAAACTCACTTCCAGACTAAATTAGAAAAATCAACATCCCTTTACTTAAGAGTTCTCCAAAAACTATTCATATTTTCACTTATTGCAATTCACTTATTTTGGAAGGATTGGCTTAATGGTGAATTCCCTACTACCACAAACTTTCCACTATTTATTTTCTATCTTTTTCATACTGAAAAGGAATGTCACTTCTAATTAAAATTAGCTCACAAAGAGAGGCTTTCTTCAAAATATGAAAGATTGTTATGTTCAAGGAAAGGGACAGTCATGCCCAGTAGCTAGAGTGCTGACTTAAAGGTCATAAAAACAGGAATTCCTATTAGGTCTCTGACCCTAAGTTTTGTGAACACGGACAAATTGTTTAACTTCTCTAGGCTCCAAAAAATAAACAGGCTGTGAACTTTTAAAAACTACCAAAATTATCTTGCTGCTTATCGTATCTAAATAACTGGTTCTAAATTAGCACAGTTCAAATGTCCAGAGAACATTTACAATAGATTTGGCTGTAAGATAAAGGGGACAAAAATTCCAAAGCTCAAGGCTATGGCCTTCAAGGGTTTCACCTGATTCCATGATAACTGAGAATGCAAACTGCTTGTTTTCTCATTTTGAGTCCTTCATTATCTGATCCATCTTTCCAGGCTTATTACACATTATTCTACTTCATACACTATGGACCAGCTAAAGTTAGCTTTCTTGACAGTACTTTCTCCCTCCTTTCTACCTCTAAGAATCCCTAACTTTCTTCAAAGCTTGGCTCAAATTCATGCCCCAAATGCTCTCCCTCTTCCACTTCAACTACTGATTACCCCAAATTTAATTTCCAACTAAATTTCCATCTTATACTGGAAGTCTTCCCACCCCTAATACCAGTGCCTTCCCTCTGGTAATTACTTCCTATTGACCTTATATAAAGTTTGCATGTTGTCTTCCCCATTTATTGTAAGTTCTCTGAGGGCAGGGACTGCCTTTTGCCTCCTTTGTATACCCAGTACTTAAGCAAAGTGACTGGCACATAGTAGACTCTTAATATAGCTATCCCTGCCACATCAAATAGGTGGGGCACAGCACCTCTAAGATCTGGAATTTGCATAAAAATTTTTAGCACTTCCTTTGTATCAGAGAAGTCTGATTTTTTTCTCTTTCTTTTATGACTGTTTAGTACCTAACTGTAAAATTTGGGTTATGTGTTTGTTCATAGAATCTATGCCATCTGTTGGCCTTTGCATGTCTTCTGCAACTTCTGCAAAACTCTCCAAAAAATCCCATTTGATTTCCTATGCCAACTTGAATTGTATCAAAACTTTGATGGGGAAACTCACTTGTGGAAGGAATAACCAATGATTAAATGACACCCACTCTAAGAAGTCTTTTTTTGGTCTTTCCTAGTTACCAGTGCCTTTCTTCACTACCTTCCCCATAATCTCCACAACACAAACATACATAAATTAATCTGTGGGGGACAAAACTTGAGATTTCACGGATATGGGAACTCTGCTCTATAACTTTGAGAAATGTCTGTATCTTCAACAATTAAGTGACTTCCTCAGGTTACACAGATAACATATGCTACAAAGAAGAATGTGAAACCAGGTCTTTATCATTCACAGGTCAGTTCTCTGTCCATTTCTGCTACTCTGCTTTCAACTTCTATTTTCTTATATGCATACATATGGTTTCTCTTGATAGTATACAAACACCTTGAAAGTCAGGATCAAACTTGTTTTTACCATTGTATCTCTAGAGCTAAATACAATGTCTGGCACACTGTAGGTGCATAATAAAGGCCTGTGGATTGATATTCATTATGAAGCTTACATTTCAAGCTTTTGGAATGTTATTGTTTGATGGTAGTGGGAGGACAGACGATGGAAGAGAATGGCCAAGGCAGGTAAAATTTTTGAGAACCAACTGGGGTTAAGTGATTTGCTCAGGGTCAGAGACAGAGGACTGGATTTGAACTCAGGTCACCTTAACTGCAAGTACAGTGCATCCTACTATTCTACCACCCAGTTGTCCAACAGAGAATGTTATCCAATCAATACAAGAGAATACTTACCAAAATGTTATGAAGACAGGGTTTGGTAGACAGTATTGTAAGCTAAAAATCAATTCTTTAAGTAGAGGCCAAATTAAAGGTTTTTTAGTTTTACTTTAAACACAATCCCACATGATAAAATAAAATTTAAATAACATTTTACTCTTGGTTTTCCTTCCTTAACCTTTTTTGCCAAAGAAAAATACAAATAAATGTATTTGGCTTCAACATTAATTACATCATATTTCTTAAGATTCATCTGGTTTATTAATATAGGCAACTCTCATTTTATTGCACTGCATTTCACTGTTTTTCAGTTATTGCATTGTTTACAAATTGAAGGACTTTGTGGCAAACCTACATCAAAGCAAGTCTGAGTGCCATTTTTCCCAACAGCATGTATTCATATGTCTCTCATATTTTGGTAATTCTCACAGAATTTCAAATTTTTCCATCATCATCATCATCATGATGATTATTATATCCGTTCTGATAATCTGTGATCAGTAATCTGTGATCTGTAATCATGTTACTTTGATGTTCTGGGGAGCCATGAACTGGGCCCACATGAGACAATGAACTTAATAAATGTGTGTTCTGACTATTTTGATCAGCTGTTTCCCTCATCTCTCCTCCTCTCCTTGGGTCTCCCTATTCCCTGAGACACAACAATACTATGGAATATTACATAAACTTTGTTGATAAAATAACCAAAGGATTTGAGAGGACTGACTCCAATTTTGAAAAATATTTTACTCTGGGTAATAAATATCAAACAGCATCACATGCTACAGAGAAATCTTTCATGAAAGAATAACTTGATGTTGCAGTCTTCATTACTATCCTATCTTAATTGCCAGTCACCCTAATCTTCAGTAACCACTGCCCTGATCAGTCTGTAGCTATCAACACCAAGACAAGACCCTCCACCATCAGCAAATAGATTATCATTCACTAAAGACTAGGATTATAGTTAGCATTTTATGTACATTTTTTAGACATAAAACTATTGCACACTTAAAAGACTACTGTATGGCATAAACATAACTTTCATTTGCACTAGGAATTCAAAATTTTGTATGACTCACTTTGTTGCAACCATCACCCTGATCAGTCTGCAACCATTAAAAGCAAGGCAAGATTCCACCAGCAAAAAGATTATGACCTGCTGAAGACTCAGATGATAGTTAGCATTTTTGGTAAGAAAGTATTTTTTGATTAAGGTATATACATTTTCATTTTTAAAGACATAATATTATTGCACACTTAAAAGACTATAGTATTGTATAAATACGGGGGCTATCTATGAAAGCCCAACAACTTTAAGACTGATATATAAAGTACTATTGAGTAAATGCAAATAGACCACCTGCCAAATGTTTTCATTTCTGCATAGTAGTATACTTAAATAAGCTGAATATTTAAAAAATAAACACCATTTTAATAGTTTTTATCACAATCCATCTGTTTTTGAATGTTCCACAAATCGAATGTTTATGAAAACAAGCACAAATTATATTGTCACAGAAATTTATTTTTTCCTGATAAAATACATGAAAATTCAATTGCTTCCATTCAATCAAAAGATGACAGTTTTATTTTTAAAGGAACAGGTAAGTTAAACATCTTAAATTCATTATAAATTGAGCTGCATAATTTTGCCATGCAATAATTCAGTGTTATTTATTATTGGTATTGCTCTGCTCTATTTTCTGTGCATTACCTATCCCTTGAAAGCTCTCTTTTGGGGACTTTTTTTTTTAGCTAAGCAAGTTTTGTAATCCAAGCATTTAAAAACTGCTTCCAGTAGATATTTTAAATCTACCTGACAAAACAGTAGGCACACAAAGATGAATCAGTAATAGGAAAAAATGCAGCTGGATAAGCATCAGTCTACGTGTGCAAGGTACATAGAACACACACTCCAAATGGACTGGCTCCTCCAAGCTTTGAAAAATCATAGGCTTAGTTTTTCTGGTACTTAGAAGATTCCATCTCAGAAGAGGAAGATTAAGGAGGAAGGCTGATAACCTCACTACAATTTCCCCCTAAAGATCAACTGCACAAACACAGAAATATTTAGGGATTTTGGTATGATGAATTTTAAAGTCAATGGTCATAAGAAAATACCATACAACTACATATACAATTTAAAACATACAAAGATGCAATGACTAAACTAGGTGGGGTTTTTTATACTCTTCACATAACCTGTTTTTTAATCTAAATTACTACCAAAAATGACACAACAGTCTTCAGTTTCAACATCAAGAATTTATGTAAGCAAAAAAGTTATACTTAAACAGTACCATTCCAAGACTATTATTTATTTCTTTAATCTTGTTGGAGATCTCACTTTCAATAGCATGGATATTTTAGGGAGGACATGAACAGATTTAGTTCATTATCTTTTTTCCTTCTTTTTTTCCTGTTTATATTACCTAGAAAATAAAGGACCTTTTCCTCATTGTTCAATGTGTTTTTGCAGAGTATGAAGTTGAAATAGCTGGTGCTTAGTGATTTTAGAACACATATTTATATAAGTTCACATTCATATGGTATCATATCTAGGCATTAACTCCTCAAATTTGGTACCTCAATAAGATGAAGGATAGAAAATTTCCATATTTCTAAGGCATTCTAGCATGGATGGCCCTGAAATACTGGAGTTCCTTTGTTTAGCTAGAGTAGAGGCAAGCAACAACAGCAAAGTCTCCTGAATGTGGGACTAACAAGACTGAACACTTCTATTCCTCACAACACCTGTGAAGTAGGCATTTCTCTGATCTGTTTTAAAGACAGGAAAACAGAGCAAAAAATAATCTGGACAATTAAAAATCAGAAAGTTCTCAGTCTCCTTGTTACGAAGACAAAATTAACTTTCTTTGAATACTGACCAAATAAATTAACAACAATCAGACAAAGTCTACCTGATTTTTTTTAAATACTGCTACATCACAACTAATATCTTTGAAAAGTATAGCATTTTCTGGAATCTGCTTAGGTCCACAGCTGTCACATTTGAGCTAGCAGATGGTAAATGCAAGACAAGGAGCCCACTGTATTTAAGGTCTAGAAAGTGACAGGGGAGATTTCTAAAGATGATTCATAAAGGACATCTGTATGTTGTATTTGTTTAATAATGTGGTAATGCTTATTACCAGAGTGGCAGACTGGATAGATAGAAAACCTCAGAGTTAGGCAGATCAGGGTTCAAGCCCAGACATTGACACATTATCTATGGCCACGGGCAACTCTCAAAAGCTCTAATTCGCTGATGTAAATAAGTTGCTAATCTGAATTCAGTGGAGTTTCCTACATCAAAGAATTACGGGCCCAAAACTCAATTTATATAGCACTACGTATTCTGAAGAACTCAAACTTCATTATTCAGTTGATTCATGCTGCATCCCTGTGCAAGTAGGTTGATAGTGCACCTTTATGTTGAAGAAGACAAAATGAAGTCCCAAATTATATTGCTGTTTTTTTTTTTGTGGAAAACATCTTTGCCAGTCTTTGTGTCTATTTTAATACCACAAGATTTAGAATATTGTTCTAAGTTAGGTACACAGAAAGAACTTTAACAAAAGTTTGCTAAACGAATGAACAAATGAGTGTATGTATGTATGTATGTATGTATGTATTAATAAATGAACAAATGAAGTTTGGGTTCAGTCCCCATACCACCAACCACTTGACCTCTGGGATTCAGGTTTTGGGTTTTTTTCTGTAAAATGGAGTTAGTAGTGCTTTTCCACTTCCTAAAACAGAGAAATAGCATGAGGATTAAGGAAAGACCAGACACATATATTCATTTTGCATTTTAGTCAACCAGTATTTTTCTTAAAACTTCCCAAACAAATCAGAATAAAATCCTTCAAATCATAGTTTTTTCAATCTGGGATTTCTTGGGGATAAAGATAGGATATCCAGCAGCCCTCCACATAAATCCTCATTCTTCCTTCCCTTGGTTCTATGCCCAGCAAACACAAAGAAATACCTGTTTAATATCTAATTCCTATTTAGTAATCAATGATGGGAGAAGAATTAAAGAAAATGAAAAAAAGAAAAATTTCATTCTTAAAGGGAAGCATAATTTCATTTTAATTTAAAATACAAATTATTTTAAATAAATTATGAATATATTTGTGGTCAATTGGGGCCTGAGACCT
The DNA here is from genome assembly GCF_037893015.1 of Macrotis lagotis. Taxonomy (NCBI): domain Eukaryota; kingdom Metazoa; phylum Chordata; class Mammalia; order Peramelemorphia; family Peramelidae; genus Macrotis; species Macrotis lagotis. Next base: position 278,550,918 of record NC_133661.1, on the reverse strand, counting down.
AACCAGAATGCAAGAATAGAGTTAAAAATTAAATTACTTTGTTTAACATCCCAAACAGCAATCTCACTGCAACTATTGTCCAGTAAGAAACATTAAGCTATGGTCCCCTATTGTTTTTACCCGCAACCAGAAAATTCAATTGATCATTGCCTTCTTTTAATCAGCTTTCAGGAAAAGCTTAACTTGAATGCTTTCCTTGAAAAACCATCTGTAGGGGGCAGCTAAATGGCAGTGGATGGAGTACTGGCCTTGGAATCAGGAAGACCAGAGTTCAAATCTGACCTCAAACACTTAATAATTACTTAGGTTTTGTGACCTTCAGCAGGTCACTCAAGCCCATTACCTTGCAAAAACTAAAAAAATGTAAAAAAGAAAAAAAAGAAAAATCATCTGTATCAGTACCACCAGTTGGAATCATTTTCTCAATTGCCTTCTTACTGAAAGGCAGGCAAATGTTATGATATACTCAGGAAACAACACTATGCAATAAATAAACAAATCTATTATTTTCTTATATTTCTGTTTTAATCACAAATCACTACCAAAAAAAAATGTGAAAAGCTAGAACAGCCTTCCTCTGTTGTTCTGGAATTCTGAGCACTCTTAACATTTTAAAAATAGAAGAAATAAGTTAACTCGACTCTATCAGAGCAATAAAATGAATCATCCCATCTGATGTTGTCTGTCTTAGTCTTGTGAAGAACACTATTAGAAATGATAGTCATATTAAACTTACAAATGGGAAGGTAAAGCCATGGGTTCTAAACATGGTTCTTCTAGAGGACTGAATTCCTCAGTGCTGGGATAATTGGATAAAATAAATGTAAATTGAAAAACTGTTTTTAAAAATTAATATTATTGATCAGGGAGGTCCTGGAGGGGGTGGGGGTGGGAGGGCTAAAGGGGGTCAGCTGCCTTGTTATCCTCTAACTAACCTTGGGGCACTGGCACCCAGATTGGAACTGTTACTGACAGCTGCTACAGAATAAGGATGCCACAATCCAGTTTGTCAGGGTATTGGAACAGGTGAGAGATCATCTGAGAGAAATGGGAGTCTCAATTCTCTTTTTCAATCCAGTCCCTCTCTGAACTGCAGTTACAAATAGCATATAGAATCACAATTTTCCCACAGGCCATTTGTTGCAAGCACCTCAAGCATAGACTCCTCCACTACTTTCACATGGTCTGCAGAGGACCAAGACTTGGCCTAAGCAGGAGCCTGGGAAATGGCCCCTGGGGAGCTGCAGGCCCCTACCGAGAAGTTGGTGACATTCAAGGATGTGGCTGTGGACTTCCCCCAGGAAGACCATTCTCAACTCCTTAGCTGTACAAAGAGGTCATGCTGGAGAATGCCCAGAACCTGCTCTTCTTGGTGCTTCAGTTCCCAGAGAAGATGGGATCTCTTATTTTGAGAAGAGAGAAGTTCCATGGATGCTGGAACAAGGTTTGAGGAACCACTGTCTAATAGGAGAGATCAGACTTGAAATAAGAGATTCCTCCAGAGACGTCTTTCTGTGGAAGAAACTCATAAGCAAAGATTCGTGAATGATGGTCCCTATGACTTCACTTGGGAGAGAAATCTGTATTGTACATCAGAGAATTCACAGTGGGAAGAAACCTTATGATTGTATTAAGTGCAGAAAGAGCACCAGTCTTGCTGTACATCAAAGAATCCACACTGGAACCCTATGAATGTAATCAATGTGGAAAGGCTTTTACAAGGTAAAGCAGTTTTACTGTGCATGAGAGAATCCACACTAGGGGGAGACCTTATGAATGTAAATCAATGTAGAGACTTTTAGACCAACTTCAATCTTGCTAAACATCTGAGAATCTACACACTGGAGAGAAACCTGATGAATGCAATCAATGTGGAAAGACTTTCATTCAGAGGGGCCCATACTGATATGCATGGGAGAATCAAAACTGGGGAGAAACTTCAGGAATATAATCAATGTGAAAAAACTTTCCAAAATAAAGATAAACTTGCTGAACATCAAAGAATGTGATGGGTGTGAAATACTTCAAGGTTTTTTTAACTTTTATTTCTCTAATCAATAAAGATGTAAAGCATTTTTTCATATGGTAGCCGTCTCTAGGATGGGGAGATATAAAAAGAAAAAAAAAAGGATGTTCCAGGGTAACTTTATTACATACTTAAAAGGAACAGCAAGTTACATCTAATAGTTTTGCATTCTATGTTATGAAAATGCTTTTTTTTATTATTTCTTAAGTTGAAAATAAAAGAATTTAATTTAAAATAAAATTAATGTTATCTTTGTTGTGTGGGTGACTATTTTGAGATTAGGGAAAATATTCCACATTTATTATGCTTTAATCTTTATGATTCATAACATGTTTTAGGATTGGGAATTATAAAAAGTAATTTTAAAACCATACTCATGACTAATGAAGGTCATACTTTCAGTATCCAATTCTGATATTTTACATTTAGTATATTTATTTAATAATTACTAATTTCCTATGTAATGAAATAGTTATGGAATAATCTTTGTAATTTATGTGAGTTATTAACCAACAGTGAGACTTCTAGAATATTCTTTTATAACAGAACTGATCTACTTCAAATTCCACAGGACAATTTAAAAAATTCTATATTTTGGAATAATTTAAATGACCAATAATACTACTTGATTATTTTGTCTGATCTCTAAAGAATTATTTAGTCAATTAATGGAAAGTCTGCCTTTTAATTAGTGATTTCAATGTTGCATTGCTATCAAGGACAATGATGATTTCAAATTTATCTTGCCACTTTGGAATGAAATCTGTTGGTTTTTAAAATCTTGGATGACAGGTTGAAAAATCCAGTAATAACTAAAAGGGGGCTGAGGGTTGGAATTGCAAACAAAAACTATTTTATAATTTTCCCCCTTGTTTACAAAAACAATGATGCTGTTGTGAAGGAAAAATAGCTACTCTACTAGGATGGTGTCCACATTTTCTTGTGTGAGATCAGACTCTAAAGTACATGATGAATCTAAGTGGTCTTGAGACAAGCTAGAACTTTTCAGAGGGCCCTCAGACCAGCTGTCACAATATGGCTGAAATCTCTGGGTCACTGTATTACCAAAACCTGGACACCGGTTGTATTTGTAAGGTTTACCTTTGTGTGTGTACATGTGTTCCAGCAACTGGCTCTTCCGGAGGAACTTATGACCACAAACAGTACAGATGATTTTTCTTTTTCTTGAGAAAGAAAAGTTACAGTTTAACTCCACTGGTTCTGTGTCTTTGGAGATGAGAGACAGCTGACTGATTTGCAATGGTTCCATGGCCCCACGGTTTGGGTGGTCAGGCTGCTGCTCATTTTCTTTGACTAGGAAGGTGTTGAGCCGGTGGCACTCGCTGAGAGCCTCACTGCTTTCACTGATTGGGTGAACTTCCCCAAGGTCGTTACTTTCCAGAATGGAGGCCGGGACACCAAAAGGAAGAGATCCGGACACATGAGTGTGGAGATGTTCCCGTAAGTTACCGCGAGAGTCAAAGCGTTCCCCACAGTAATGGCACAAGTGAATTTTGATGCCACTTTCAGTGAAAGTTGGACCTGTTACCTCTGAAGAAGGTGAGGGGTGGCTCTGAGAGATCACAGATTCAGGGTCACACCGTTCTTGTTTGATAGATACTGGAGGCTTCTGGAGCTCCTCCATTGCCTGGGAAGAAGCATGGGAGGATATCTGCTGGTCTGGAGTGCCATCATCCAGCCCAATAGCAAGAGAGAGCTGCAACTGTGGGTGATCACCCTGGGCAACACTTCTGTTTCCACTGCTACTAGAAGGGTTTTCTTTCAACTCCAGCCCTTCCTTTGCTGTGGTTTTTTGTGTGGTTGAGATCTGAATCCCATACAAATTTGAAGACTGCACAGTCTCTGGAGAAAATACTTGGTTCATTTCTGTGGCAATGTGAGAAAGGTAGTCTGCATGAAGAAACCGAATCCCTTCTTCCAAACGCCCATGATCCACTGTTTGCTTTGGTCCTTTCCCAGTGTACATAATGTGCAACAAATAGCTGAATATATCAGGTTGGATGTCAGTTGGTTGTATTTTTATGCATTCGCTGTTTTAAAAAAAAATTAAATCTGTCTAAGTGGACAAATCTTCTGCTTCAGGTTTAACATAATTTCTTTGATAATGTTAAACTAAAAGTACTTCTTTACAATCATATCAAACTTAGGGACCACATTGGATAAAATAAGTTGAATTTATATTTATCACTTTCAGGTCCCACAGTCAATTTTTCATTTATTTGGTGTCACTCTCATATTTCTGGTTCTAAATCAATATTCATATCTATATCTATAAAAATACATATTTGGTCAAACTTGTGATTGTACTGGTATTGGTTATTTCCAGGAAGAAACTCTCTTTACCAATGAAGACCCATCCTGCCCTGCAACTATAGTCTTTGGAATGCTGACAGGTGAAGTGATTACATGGGGATCACACAGCCAGTATATGTTAAAGATTTAGATTCAGGTCTCCTGACTCCAGGAGATCGCTCTCTAGACAACACCCCACTAGGATGTAAGGTAAATCAATAATGTATGTCCTTCGTTCTCAAAGAGGGCCACAACATCAGGGAGATGATGCATGACAAGCAAGTGAGTTGGATTTAAGTGAGGGGGGTACTGTGCTAAGTCACCAGCCTCACTTTCTCCTCCAGAGCTAACTGGGTCCAGTGGCCAGATATGGATCAGGTTGACTGGAGATGGTCCTGGATGCAGTGGTTTTTTGCTGAACAAGTAATTGCATATAGTTACAATAACTTACAAAAAGCACTTTCAAAAACACTTGATCTTTTTAAGTGAATTTAGCAATCAAGTAACATACCTAAAAACTATGGAGAGCTGTCCACTCCCATCACCAACTGAAATTTCTACAGTAAAGGAAATGAACTGTTTACAGGTCAATGTATGATGCTAGCAGCTGACTTAATTTTGGTGTTCATGAGTTCCCTATTATTTACTTCTATTTACCTCTACATCAGTTGATTTTCCTTAAGTAAGTGTAGATATGCACTGTGCATCAGCATGGTGTCATGCTCCTGGATTCTTGGTCTCTGCAAGATTCATCCCAACTCATGGAGCCCCATTCTGGTTTTGACCTACATTCATCAACAAGTTCTGCTGGGAGCAGTTTTTATGCTAGTTATAAGAGTTTCTTTATTTAATGGCGCTGTTGATTTCATTGATGTGGGTAATCCTTCAATTAATACAGCTCATGACACATTTATACTTGATCATGAGAGAATCTATATCTTCCCATAAATCCTCCATAGAAGAGCTCTCAACCTTACTACCTAATAGAGACTTTGAAAGAACCAGAGCTGGCATATATGAAGGACTTTAAGCTCCTTTTGAAAACTTTCATCTGAATTCAACATGTTAAGTATGACTATTATAAATGGAACCCTAATATATAGCATAATTAATGCCTCAAAAGGCATGTCTATATTTGACCCAACTAGGGAGTCAAGGAATCAAGTTTTAGTTTTGGATATAATAAAAAGATGGTTCTTTAAAAGATGAAAATATAATTTTACTAAATAAGGCAGTCCTATATCAAGGTTTACATTATAAGGTAAAGAAATATGGTAGCATTCTAATGATTTCTAATATTAAAAAAGTGTTCTTATTTGCAAAAATATATCCTTATGGACAGAATATGTATGGTAATACACATTTTCCTCCTCTTGGAGGAAAGATAGAAAAGATGGCACAGACCATCAGCTGCATTTGCTGTTATGGCTTATTTTCCTTAACTTGTCCATTGCTATTAGGGAAGGCATACTACGGGAGGCACCAGGTTTAAAGGAAATGACAGTTGTGTTTTTTTTTTTAAATTAGTGAATAAATACATAAATTATTATATCCTCACCTAGTTTGATGAATAAATATCATTTTGAAATAATTAGAAAAAGCAGCAAGCACAGCTCGATGAGCTTTGAAGTAAACATCTCCAATGGCGACTGTGCAATCACAGAGAAAACCAAATTCTCTCTGCATATTCAACTGCTGTAGGAGGACAAGGCTATGGCTAGCAGTATCCATGGTGACTCTAAGAAAAAAGAACAAAAAATTATGACACATATATGTATATTTAACAAAGTTAGCTAAATTTCCACTACAGAGATTACAAGCAAAAACTAAAATACCTTTCTCTCTAAAACTGCAAATCTTCAACATTGCTCAGTACTGATAACTGCCACAACTGATTAATGTTAAAAACTTAGCAGTACAAACTATTTAAAAAGTTCATACTGACATTAAATTCAAGCTGCCTTAATTAAAATTATATTTTCAAAAACAGACAGGTCTAAAATATCAATCTTTCCTCCGTCTCTCTCTCCTATCTACCTCTTCTTTCTACCCACACCCCCAAAATAACACTTTTCCTATTTCATGTCACCCCTATCATCTCATCAAAACACATTTTTTACAAATACCAAAATTCACATGGTACTGTGGAAAACTGCATATTTACTTTCAATATCAGATTGATCAATAACAGATTGATACCTGTTCTTTAAGAGGGTCAAGTAAAAAAGAAAAAATAGACATAGATGTATATTGTATATTATACTATATATATTTCTAGATCTATATATGTATCTATCTCTGTATCTAGATATAGATACAGAAATGAAATCCAAAATAATTTCTTAAGGAACAGGTTACTAGTAACTAGAGGATTCCTGAAGGAGACTGACAGGCATGAAGAATAACTGGTGCAAAAGAAAGCAGAAGGGAAAGTTAGAAAGGAAATGAAATGTAGTAAATAGAGAATAGCAAGAAGGCTGGTTTGGCAGAAACACACATCATGTGCTATGAGTATTATGCTGGAAAGGTAAGCTCAAGCCACAAAATATAATGCTATAAATACTATATAATGCAAATAAGACTTCCAGGTCATACAATCAACAAGACTAGATATTTTCTCCATTTTTCTTTCCTCATTAATTCTCAAAAAAAAAAAATGCAAGAGAGGAATTATGCACTTGAAGGTCAAGCAATTAAAGGTGAATTCACAGAAGAAAGTAAGAAGATTATTGGGGAGCTTTTAATCTTTAAGGCAATTTTAAGCAGTACTTCCTCATGGGCCACACTTATTACTAAGGTACTCAAAGCCAGCTATGGGATAGGGCTTTAGAATTTACAAAGGGATTCTTCTCTTAGTGAACAGATTCTACCAGGAAGCAGACATTAACTTCTACTCTACACAGGAGAAAGTTGGGGCAGTTTTTACAATTCACATTTCAGCCTTGAAGTATTCATCGAAGGGAGGAGTCAGAAAGTAAGTTAAAGGGGAATATAAGGGGGGGGGGGAAGAGAAGGCTAAAGTCATCAAAAACTTCAAAAAGAAGAAAATTCCATTAGAAATTAGGGAAACAAGCAGACAAATCAACAAAGACAATACTAAAATTAAAAGGAAGCATTCACATTAAAACCTCAAAAGCATTACAAACTTCTCAAAGAAATATTAGACAAAAGAAAGTGAATTAATGTTTGATGAAACAGAGCCCCCTGAAATCTCAAGGGAACATGGAACCACAAAAAGATGTTCCAAAATGATTTGAAAGATGAATAAGAAGCTATAAGAGAAATTAAAAGAGAATAAATGTTAGAATTTATGACCTTAAAGAGAATAATTAATAGAATAGAAAAATTGAGTCTCTCCCAAGAAGTAAATGAGAACACTAGCTAAAAGACAATTGTGAGGAAGATAGGAAAAGAAAGCAATAATACTAAATAAATGATGCTAGAACACAATATGATTTCTATATGATAATTTTTAAAGATAAAATGAATAAGGATAATCTAGGGATCATAGGTCTACCAAGAGAACATTGCCAAATGGAAAAAGTTGAACACCATAATGCAGAAAATTATGCAAAAAAAAAAAATCAAACTACCAGAATTTGAGTGCAAAAAACAAAGCATTAAATCAAAGAATACATTGATCACCTACAGGAAAAAAACCCTCATGACTCAAACTCAAACCTAGATCCCCCTGATTAAGCTTACAATTTCAATGACAAACACTGCATTCTGCAAGCAGCTAAGCAAAAGACCTGCAAATGTAAAGGAAAGGAAATTAAAACAATACAACACTATTCTACATTCTATATTCACTGGAGACCAAAAAAATATATATTCCAAGAAGTAAAAGGATTCAACACAACTCAAAATGACATAGCCTATGAAAATCTGAGGTTAATCATCATTGAAAAAAGATGAATATTAATTTAACTTGCAAACATACAAACAACAGAAACATAAGAGAGATAAACACAATACCAAAAAAAAAGACTAAGTATAGAAAGAAAAATACTGAAAAAAAAAAATTAACAGCAAGACTTTTAAGATTTTCCTAAGTATGCAAGAGGATAGAGATAAAGGCAGAATTTAAAGAAATAAAAGTAATGATAGAGGAGTGAACTGAAACACCACAAGCTAAACCCCACAAACTCTTCCCTCCTGATGAATCAATATATTCTGTGGAACTAAATTCTAGAATGGTAGGGCACAAAAAATGAGAAGGGTAAGGTAGAGGATAAAGAAGAATATGTGATGTCCACTAAACAAGTCCATGAGTAAACAACGAAAGGAAAAAAAAAATCCCAAAACATTAAGTGTCTCAGCAAGAAGAGTAAGGGAGAATGGGAGAAGCATCGAAAGGGAGTTGTAATGGGTGAATGAAAAGGGAAGATATCAATCCAATGGGGGAAGGTGTCCTACTTAAGAGCACTCCCAAAGGGGAAGAGTCAAATATCTATGAGATTTGAAAACTTAGATGGGTTTAATCTCAAAGAGTATTGTGTCTCCAAGGACAATTTTCTTCCTTAAAAAAGAAGGAATCAAATCAGCACCTAACCTAAAAGATGGAAGGACACTGTCCCAAAGAAGAGATTACTTGGTAAATGGAAGGGACAATAATGGAAAGAGAAGGAGTAAAATTATACTGAAAGATCTGGAACACACACAGGGCAATGTTTCTATCTTCATCACTTCTCTCATGAATTAATGCTTCTTAGAGTGATGCGTAACATAAAAAGGGATGATGAGAGCAAGAAGTATCTACAAAAGACATTAAAGAAATTGTTTAGAAGAGGAAGTTCAAATTTGATTTCAGAAGCTTTAATTTCATAAAGAAAACAAGGAAATGAGGGAAGCTAAGTGATGCAGTGGATAGTGTACTGGCCCTGGAGTCAGGAAGACCTGAGTTCAAATGTGGCTGTGTGACCTTGGGCAAGTCACTTAAAAACCCCATTGCCTTAAATAAAATTTGAAGAAAAAAAAAGAAAACAAGGAGAAAAGGAAGAAATGAATAAATACACAAACCATAAACCAAAGTATAAAAGTTTACTGGACGTTAATAGAAGATAATCAATGAAAAGAACAAAATATAAAAATCTTTCTTAGAAAAAAGTTTATAAAAAGAAAAATTAAGAAACAAAATAAGCTGAAATGGAAGGGATTTTGAAATAACTACATAATTGAGGGGGTAAGCGCAAGAATTAGATAACTAAATAAAAAAATCAGTAAATAAAACATTAAAACTATAAAGGTAAAACAGGAAGGGAGGGTGAAATGGGAAAAGTCTTTGCAAAAAGAGTTGCATCACAGTAGATCAGTTAAAAATAATATTCTAAATCATGTGGTTCAATAGATTTGGGGGGAAAGCTTTATTTACAAAATATATGTTAAAAAACTTACAAAGTATAGACATAGTGAAAACTTTTTTTTTAAAAAGTATTTAAAACCAAAAGCAAGCATTATATGCAATGGGGGACATATCAGAAAGTATCCCCAATTAATAGAGGAGCAAAGCATTCAAGAACGCCCATGTCCCTGTTATTATAAGATATAGTTCTGGAAACACTAGCAATAGCAAGGTAAAAGAACAAAATTAAAGCTACTAAGACAGGCAAAGAGGAAACAAAATTATCTCTATGCACTGTTAACTAACTGTTTGCTTAGAAAATCCTAGAAAAATCAGCAGAGAAATTGAATCAATAGTTTTAGCAAAGTGATAGGCTATAGTAGAAACCTAGGAAAACAACAGCATTTTTATATATTAGGAATAAAATCAAAGAAGTAATAAAAGGAAGGGAAATAACATTCGAAAGAACTATAAAATATACTTATTTTAGAGTCCATTTACCATTGCATAAAACTCTCTTTAAATTAAAAAGCAACTTAATAGCTGGAATGATATTCAATGCTCATGAGTGGGGCCAATATATCGTTATAATAAATCAATATAATAAAAATGACAGTTGCACCAAAGCTAATTTACAGATATAATGATATATCAACTACAATACCAAAGGGATACTTTACAATACTAGATGTAATTAAATTCATTTGGAGGAAAACGATCTAGAATATGAAAGGAAATAATGAAAAAGACTCAAACTATATCATAAAGCACTAATAATAACCATATGGAATGAAAGTCAGAAATAATTTAATTCAATAGTCCAGTATTCAATAAACCTGAAAATAAAAATTACCCAAGAAAAACTCCCAAAAGTTAACAGCTTTTGGGAAAATCAGAGAAAAGTCAGGGCACAAATAATAGAACAACATCTTACGCGGCATTCCATGATAAATTCAAAATGGATAGATAATGGGAAAGATCTTACCATAACAATTAGAAGAGAATTAAATCATATACTTTTTTTTTTTAAGGTTTTTGCATGGCAATGGGGTTAAATGGCTTGCCCAAGGCCACACAGCTAGGTAATTATTAAGTGTCTGAGGCCAGATTTGAACCCAGGTACTCCTGACTCCAGGGCCAGTGCTCTATTCACTGTGCCACCTAAGTGCCCCCAAATCATATACTTTTCACAGTTATGGGTCAGGGGTATATTCTAAATAAAGTAAAAGAAAGAAAAAAATTACAAAAGATGAAATAAATCATTCTAATTAAATCAAACCAGAAAGCTTGTGCACAATGTTAAATTTATTTAGGATAAGAAGGGAAGTAGCTGATTGGGAAAAATTCTTATATTAAATAGCTCTCATAAGGAATTGATAGCCAAGATATATGGACAACTAACAGACATATTTAAAACCAAAAGTCATTCCTCAATAGAGCAAATGATCAAAGGATATAAACAACTGATTTCCCCCAAAACTATTGCAAACTATGAATAAAAAGAAAGAAGAATGCTCCAAATTATCCATAATAAAAGAAAAGCAAATCCAAAAAACTCTCAGGTTTCACCTCACACCCAGGAAACTGGCAAAGATGACAAAAGAAGGGAAAGGTAAATAATTGGAGGAGCTACAGAAAGACAAGCTTTGTTGGTGGAGCTCTACAAACTACAAACATTATGGAAAGAAATTTGGAATTATGAAAACTAATAATGTTAGATGGTAGTGTGCTGGGACTGGAGTCAGGAAGACCTCAGACAAGTCCCTGAACTCCGTTTGCCTCAATTTTCTCATGTGTATAATGGGCTGAAGAAGGAAATGGCAAACCATTCCTGTAACTTTGCCAAGAAAACACCAAATGGGGTCATGAAGAGTCAGACATGACTGAACAACATCATTAATAATAAAATGATTACAATGCCTTGGACCCAGAGATTGCACCGCTAGGCATTTACAAAGGCCACTGACAAAAAAAGGAAGGTTTCATATACAACAAAAAATAAAAGCTCTTTCTATGATAACAAAGAAATGGAAACAAAGTGGATCCCCATCAACTAGGGAATGGCTAAACAAATTTTGGAATGTTAATGTTACTGAGTATTGTGCTATAAGAAATGATGAATAGGATCAACACTGAGAAGCATGGAATAACTTACATATGCTAATAAAAAGTGAAGTAAGGAGAGGCAAAAAAAACAATGGATATAATAACTACAACCAGGAACATGGAAAGAACAACCAGAAAAAAATCAAAACTAATAATGTTAAAGTTAAAGGACCCGGCTTGGTCCTACGCAGGAAACATGAGAAGATACCTACCCTCACTCCTTTGCAGAGATAGAGTGTTCTGCTAGTTGAATATTGAATATAAAGTCAATTTTTTTCAATGTGCTGGTAAACTTTGCTGAATGTTTCTCTTCTTTTTAAAAAAGTTTTGCAATAAAAGATGGCTTTCTGGATATATGGTGAAATCTAGAAAACAAAATACATAAAAATTATTGGTTTTTAATAAAACTAAACAGAAGCCCATTACTACTATCTCCCTGGCCAAGAGATTACCCAGAGACTACAAGAGACTTCTTCAGTTCTTCCCAACCTAAAGTCACCCTACATTCTCAAGAACCATATTCTATCCAGAGACTGGCCTTAACTCACATCACCAAAACCTAGGCACAATACCCCCTCTACCCTTTATCCCACAATGCCACCACAAAAAACCTACAAAACATCTCATTTCATGTTTCTGGATAAGAGGATGATATTAAAGTCTGAAGAAGAACCCCGTTTTCCTGTACTCAGAAAACACAATCTTTTTAAGAAAATAAATTCTTTATAGAAAAATCTAAGAATAATAAATAAAAACATAAGAGCTTACATCCAATCCAGAAATTTACAAAAAGATGGCCAGAAGCTAGCAGTGGCTAAAAAAAGGGAAGTCAGTAAAAATCCCAGTATATAAATCAAAAGCTTTCCAATTTAGGGAGAGCTCAAAACAGGGAAAATATGGGCAGAGGGAGAGAAGGGAGAGAGGTAAAAAAATGTGGAACTCAAAATCTTACCAAAAAATGTTGAAAACTATCTTTACATGTAACTGGAAAAAAAGAAAATAAAAAAATTTTAAGAAAAGAACTAATGTGATAAATATAAAGAAGCACATGAATGAATGCAGTATGAGGTAAATACAGCCAAGGAAGCAATGTACACAATAGCAACAATGTAAATGGAAAGAACCATCACATATAAATAAAATCAAAGTGAATGTTTACAAAACTCTAAAATTCAAGAGGGAACACCTAACCTATCCATTATGGAGACAGAAGTCCAGAAATGTTACACATTGCACCTGTTTTCAAGCTTTTTCAATATATTCGTCATTTGTGTTTATTTTTTTCCTTTTGTTTTCTTCAATAATACTTTTTGTTATAAAGGATGATTTTCTGGGGGTTGGGGAAGAAAGTGGGGATAACTTTGATGGTGTAAAAAATCAAATATCAATAAAAACAATTTTTTAGAAGTCAAGGCAAGAGAAGTTGCTTCCTGGAGCTTTTAACTGAAGATCACAGAATAACCCAAAACAGTGGAGGAGCAAAGTCAGCTGCATCAAAGCTATAGCCTCAATGAATACCTGTTCACTTGCCTCAATGTCCTCCACCTTCTCTGAATATTCTTCCCCTGGAGCTAAGTAAACCTCCTTCTATTAATTGTTAGAACACAAGTATCTTCATTTCATTCAAATATCAAACCTAATGTATCAGTCCAGCCTAAACTAGGTCTGGCCTATTACAGAGAACAAGTAGTATATAACAGAAGGTGAAAACCTCATCCTGGTTTGGACCTCCTTAAAAAATATACTAAAAATATCAGAACTTCATAAGATAACAAATGTTAGAATAAAATCAAAAGATTAAAAATAAGGGAAAATATAAGGTACCTACTAGCAAAAAGAATGACCTGAAAACAGATGAAGGAGAAAGAATGATTGACTCCTTGAAAACCATGATCAAATAAAAAATCTGGATACTATATTTCAAGAAATCCTAAAAGAAAACTATCAAGATCTTAAAAAAAAAAAAACTGAAAGTAGAATGAATCCACCAACCACCACCTGAAAGAAAATACAATCTGCAAACAGCTAAGAGTGTCACAGTCAGCTCTCCTCAGTTGTCTGTAAGGTGCTCGGTTCTTCTTCGGAAGCTAAGGCCGTGTTGAGGTGACTCCACTTCAGCTGCCAGCTTAGCACCACTACAAACAACTCTCCTCCATCCCCTGAAATGGCCACCTTGGAGCTCACCTGCATCTACTCGGCCCTCATCCTTCACGACAACAAAGTTACGGTCACAGAAGATAAAATTAACGCCCTCATTAAAGCAGCAGGTGTGAATGTTGAACCATTTGGGCCTGGATTATTTGCAAAGGCTCTGTCTAATGTCAGTATTGGAAGTCTCATCTGCAATGTAGGAGTTGGTGGACCTGCCCCAGCAGCTGGTGGTGCTGCCCCTGCTGGAGGTGCTGCTCCTGCTAGTGCAGCTGCCCCAGCTGAGGAGAAGAAGAAAGAAAAAGCAAAAAAAGAAGAATCTGAGGAGTCTGATGATGACATGGGTTTTGGTCTGTTTGACTAAATATTTTTTGTAACATTAAATAAAGGGCTTAATTCAAAAAAAATAAAAGAATGTCACAGTCAAAATTCAGAGTGAGAAGAGAGAAATGTCAGGCAGTCAGAAAGAAAATGTTCAAATATCAAGGAAGCAAAGTTGGGTCCACAGAAGTCTTTGGAGAGACTAAGACAAAGAAGAGAATATCCTGAAGATGGTATTTCAAAAGGCAAAAAAATACTGGCTTACAACCAAGAATGCTATCCTTATATGAGAAAAAAAATCTACTTTCAGGATTATAGAGGACTTTCAAGCATTTCTGTTCAAAAGGCTAGATTTTGCAAAAGAGATAAGGGTTACCAAGAATTACCTATCAGGCAAAACTAAATATAATGCTAAAGGAGAAAAATAGATTATTAATGAAGTAGAGGATCCATGAAAGGATAAAGTCTGGTTTAAGAAGTAGGGCAGGATAAAGAAACAAGTAGTTATAGTCAAGTAATGGCTAAATCACTGGGTCTGGAGACAGGAAGATGAGTTCAAATCTAACCTTACACACTTATTAGCTGTGTGACCCCCGACAAGTCACTTAGCCTTGTTTGTCTCAGTGTCTTCATCTATAAAATAAGTTGGAGAAAGAAATGTCAAATCACTCCAGTATCTATGCCAAGAAAACCCCAAATGGGGCCAGAAGATTTGGGCATGATTCAACAAAGCTCATAAAGAAACTCCAGGCCCTGAGAAGGAAGCAAGAAAGTTACCAATACAGTTAAAATTAGAAGGGAAATGGGGGCAGCTAGGTGGCTCCATGACAGAGTACTAGCCCTGAAGTCAGGAAGACCTGAGTTCAAATTTGACTTCAGATACTTAATTACTTAGCTGTGTGATCTTGGGCAAGTCACTTTGCTTTGCAAAAACCAAGAAAAAAAACTGGAAGGAAATCAAGTAACCAAGAATAAAAGTGAAGCAAAATTTTTCTGAAAAAAAATTAATGATATATAAGGATCTGATTCAAGGTTTAAGAACAAAAGCTATTTTCCAATAGAAATGTGATCAATAGATAGGAACAAGCCGTTTTCAAAAGAAGAAATGCCACCTATAAACAATCTTATAAAAATTCTTCAAATCACTAATAATTAGAGAAATATGAATTAAAAAACTCTGAGGTTGTATTACACCCATCAGATTGGCAAAAATGAGGAGAGGAAAATGACAATTTGGAAGGGTTTCAGGAAAGCAGGTAAATTAACGTGCTGTTAGTGGAGATGAATTATTCCTACCATTATGGAAAGACATTTGGAAATAAGTCCAAAAAGTCAGTAACCTATGCATGCCTCCAGATCCAAAAAAACCACTACTTGGCAATTACCCCAAAGAGTAATTTCCTTTCATAGAGACAAAGTCATGGAAACTTAGGGGGGCATCCATTAATTAGTGAATAGCTAACAAATTTAGATTATAGGAATCTATAGAATGCTATTTTAACATAAGAAATTATGAAAAGGATGGTTTCAAAGAAACCTACTTTTGTATGAACTGGTAACAAAGTAAAGTTAGCAAAGCAAGGAGGACAATTTATACAATAATGTTGCACTGAAAATAGCTTTAAAAGACTAGAGAACTCTAATTGATGCAATAATCAATTAGTATTCCAGAGATTTGCTGATGGAACATACTAATCCACCTTTTGAGAGAGGTAATGGAATCAAGATGCAGAATAAGAGTCATTTTGTTTAGATATAATCAATATGGTAATTTTAAGGGGTTTTATTTTTCCTTTTTGTTTTCCAATCGGGAAGGGGTGATAATGATGTTTGTCCTTCATTTCGAAGAAGACCATAACATTAGGGAGGTGCTGCCATGACAAACACATGGACTGGATGAGTGAGAGGGTGCTGTGCTAAGTCACTAGTCTCACTTTCTTCTCCAGAACCATCTGGGTCCAGTGCCAGATGTGAATCAGGACAAATGGAGATGGTCCTGGATATGAAGCAATCAGGGTTAAGTGACATGCCCAAGGTCATACAGCTAAGTGAGTATCAAATGTCTGAGGCCAGATTCAAACTCCCATCCTCCTGACTCCAAGGCCAGTGTTATATCCACAGCATCATCTAGATGCCTTGGGGAAGAGGTAAAAAGGTAAGGATGAGTGGGATAGGGATAAGGTAGCCAAAATAATACAAGACAGAAAAAGGGGGTCATTGTGGCATCTCTTAAAAAAAAAGAAAAGGAAGCCAAAAAAAGAATAGACAAGCAGAAAAACTTTAAAAGTTGCAATTTGAAATTAGTATTTACATAAAAAAGAAAAGCAAATTATACATAAAAGTAATCTGGAATTTCATTACAAGTTTTTTTCTATTCTATTACACAAATGTAAATACCCATTTTCTTCAAAGCTTGTTAAAATTCATGTCATGTCCTTTGACCAAGTGATACTACTACTAGGCCTACCCTACCAAAAAGCTCAAAGAAATAAAGAATAAAAATGCCTATAGCAGCATTTTTGTTTTACTACAGCAAAGAACTGAAAATAAAGAGGGGGGCAGCTAGGTGACATAGTAGATAAAGCACCGGCCTTGGAGTCAGGAGTACTTGGGTTCAAATCCGGTCTCAGACACTTAATAATTACCTAGCTGTGTGACCTTGGGCAAGCCACTTAACCCTGTTTGCCTTGCAAAAACCTAAAAAAATAAAATAAAATAAAATAAAGAGGGTAATCATCAATAGGGGAACAGCTAACCAAATTATGATATATGAATGTAATGGAAAATTATTGTGATAAGAAATAACAAAAAGAATAGATTCAGAGAAAATTGAGAGGACCTGCATAAATCCATGCAATGAAATGAATAGAACTAGTGACTTTTTGGACTTGGTTCTAAACTGCTTTCCAGAATGGTGGGAATAATTCATCTCCACATTGGTGTACCTTTTTTCCTGATAAAAGATTTAAGTGACCAATCATGACCTTCAGAAGACTAAGGATGGTTAATATTTCCCACCTCTTGGTAGGTAGAGAGGTAACAGGCTAATACAAACTGTGACAGAAGTTTTCAGCTACAGACATTGAGTAGATTTTATTTTGGTTGACTCTGGTTGTTCATTGCAGGGAAGGATTTTTTTTTGGAAAGGGAAGAGTTATGGAAGGAGTGGTAAGATAATGATAGTTACATCCAGAAAAGAAAGGAAAATATCATCAGCAAACTGTTTCAAAAAATACACAGATGACAATAGAACAAAGCTCAGAGGTAGACACACAATATAGGATAGGAAATTTATATATACATATATATATACACATATACATATGTGTGTATACACACACACACACATAGAAATACATACATACATATGTACACACAAACACACATAACTGGGAATTAGACCAAGTCTTCTGGAAATCAATTTGGTATTAGCTGAGATAAGTCACCAGATTTTTCATGTCTTTTGACCAATGATCTCACTATTGGACAAGATCAATGATGAAGAGAAGAATCAACAATAGCAACACTGTGGTAACAAAAAACTGGAAACAAAATTCTTCCTCATCAATTTGCAAAATGGATGAACAAATTTTAATGAGAATTCATTTAATAAATGCCCCCCCATTAGATGGCAAATTCCCTGAGGATATCTTTTGCATTTAGCACATTATTAGATGCTTAATAAAGGTTTATTGTTTAAGTATTACAAATTATCTTTGTAGAAATATACGGACTAGATCATAATACAATGGATGATCTAGAACTGGTTTCATGATTAAACAGTCATTATGCTTCCCCCTCAGTCTCGTAAGAGGATTTTATTTTGCCCAAAGGATCTGCACTAAGCATTCCACTCTGTAACATTTTTATTTATTTTTTATTTGAGTTTTACAATTTCTCCCCTAATCTTCCCCCCCCACCCCACAGAAGGCAGTTTGTTATTCTTCTTCTGTAACATTTTTTAAGAATGGCATACTTAATCAAATTTGCAGAGGACACAAATCCAGGATTGAAATGGAACACACTACAGTAAGGATATAAAAGATATAAATGGGATCATCTATTAGACTGAATCTAGGATGACATTCAACAAAAATAGCTGTGAAATCCTACACTTGGGTACAAAACAACCAATTTCACAAATACAAAGTGAGGTAGGCATAGTTAGATGGTAGTTTGTCTTTAAAAGGGATGGAGATTTTACTTGTCTGTAAACTTAAGATCATTTAGTAGTGTGATGTGACAACCAAAAAAAAATTGTCTAATGAGATCTTTAAGGGCTTGGCTTCAATCACCCTACATTTGGAATACTGTATTCAGCTCTGGAAAACTAGCTTACAAAGAATACTGCTAAGCTGGAGAGTTTCCAGAAGTCAATCAGAAGAGAGTTCTTCTGATAAACTGAAAGAATCAAGAATGTTTAGTCTGGAGACGATTCAAGGACAAGGTAACAATCTTCAATGAACTGAATGGCTATCATGGGGAAAAAGGATTAGACTAGTTTGGCCCCAGAAGACTTAACTTTCATTGGTGAAGTCTGAAGTCAGGAAAAAACTTTCTAACAATCAAACAATCCTAACAAACAAAAGTAGGATGGGTGACCTGCGCTAAGTGATGAGTTTCCCTACTTTCAAGGAGGAGTCAGATAACTTACAAGGATTTCTTTTCTGAGATGAGTTGAACCAGATGGTCTCTGGGATCTCTTTCAATTTTAACATCTTAGGATGCTGATTCAATGTAATAGAATATTATTATGTTCTAAAGAATAACCAATGTGAGGAAAGACATCTATGAACTGAAGAATGGTAATAAAAACAGAGAAAGGAGAACATTATATACCATGACTATAAGGATAGGCAAATAACACCAAAAAGCATCTGAATTATGATGAACAATATAGATCCCAGAGATTTCTAATAAGGAAACATAACTGCTCTGAGTGGAAAGCTGACAACAATGGAAAAGGTAAAATTAACAATAAAATTTTTTTAAAACAATGTATTTTTAATATAGCCTTGCTGATAGTAAAATAAACATTTTATAGTTCCCATAATTAATTTCATGGCTGATAAATCCAATGGAATTGAGAAAGAGATCTGGAAAAGTTTAATATTATCAGATTTGTTTTCCTTTTTTGTTAAACCTATTTAGCAATCATCTTACTTCTTCCCTGTACCTGTGATTATTACTTAACTATCATATTAAGTAGTGTCTTTTGGAAAATATAAAGAGGAAGGGAAATCACTACTAAAGTTCAATTTTATTTAACGTTTTCTATTTTACATTAGAACTTCATACAGATCCCTGAATTGAACATTTTGAATGCAAAGAAGAAATATTGCTAAACAAATCATATACTAATGTTATAAAGCAAACATAAATTTATCTAATTAAAATCTATTTTTTGCTTCCAGAACAGGTTTTCAAAGGATGAGCAAGAGGCAACATAGTTGTGTTCCACCAATATTTTTATTATTCTTTTCTTGCAAAAGAAACTGTAAGTTTTTCTGTGTATCTGTGTATGTATGTGTATATATATATATGTATAGTTTCATAAGATACATTAGTGAAAATTAAATGAGCTGTCAAGTTTAAGAAAAAAGATGGTTTACTGAATAAACAATAGTGTATCATTTTATGATGATTACAAACATTGGAGTCAGAACTATAATAGTAGAGAGGGAAATTTAAAAGCACTTGGGGTGTGTGTGTCTGTGTTTGATCTGGCACATGATTTCCCTGATTCATGGGCCTTCCAAGTGGTGCAATGGAGAGAGCACCATTATGCGTTTCACAGGGTTGTTGTGAGGATCAATTTTACACACACACACACACACACACACACACACATAAACACACAGCACACACATGTGAGAACACTTGCCAGAGACTGAGATAGGTAGGCTGCACAGTGGATAGAGTGCTGGGCCTGGAATCTGGAAGACTTGAGTTCAAAACTGTCCTCAAGTCAATCAACCCTATATGCCTCAGTCTCCTCATCTGTAAAAGGAGCTGGAGAAGGAAATGGCAAACCTCTCCACTACCAAAAAAAAGTCCATCACAAAGATTCAGATAAATGAAAATGAACAACTGGAGCATGGGCTCTGGTCTCTGAGCCAGTGACCCATCTCTCCCTACTTTTTACTTTGGGTGACACAGAATAAGTTTCACAGAATAACTACATGACTGATTCTCACAACAACCCTGTGAAACACATAATGGTGCTCTCTCCACTACACAGTCTTTACTATAAAAAAAAAATATTCAGAGACTGCTTGCCTTAGGGCACTTCAAGGTTAAGTGACTATCAATAGTAATAGTCTTTTAAGTCAACACGGAATATAAATATTAAAGAAATGTGTGGATTTTATCAAAATAAAGTCAAAATGGATACATTACTTGGTGCAAAGAAGATATCATAACCAAATCAGAAGAACATGGAACAATCTCTATCAGATTTATAGATAGGAAAAGAATTTATGAATAAACAAGAGAGAGCATGGTAAATAGTAAAATGGCTAATTAAACAGCTTGTACAAATAAAACCAATGTAGTCAAGATTAGAGGAAAGCAGAAAACTGGGGAAATTTTCCCAAATATATCTCCAATTTGTAGAGAAATTGGCAAAACTGATCAAGAATGAGTCATTCCTCAATTGATAAATGGTCAAAAGATATTAACAGGAAGTTTTTCAATGAAGAAATCAAAACTATACAATCATGTAAAAAGTTCTAAGTCATTATTGATGAGATGCAAATTAAAACAACTTTGAGATATCTCAGCTTTTGGACTGGCTAAAATGACAAATTGTTGGAGGGGATGCAGAAAAACTGGAAAACCCTCACAATTGGTACAATTGTGAACTGATCCAAACATTTTGGAGAGCAATATGAATTATGCCCTAATATGTATATCCTTTGATACTTTATTAGGTCTGTTTCTCAAGGCATACAGGGAAAAAGGAAAAAAACTTTTATGTTCTAAAATATTTATAGCAGGGGCAGCTAGGTGCTGGCATTGCCTCGCAAAAACACATATGTGTGTGTGTGTGTGTGTGTGTGTGTGTGTGTGTGTGTGTATGTATATATAGCACAGCTCTCTTTATAGTGGCAAAAATCTGGAAATTATGAGGATGTCCATCAACTGGGGAATGACTAAACAAGCTGTAGTAAATGACCGTAATGGAATAATTTCTTATAATCAGGATCTTTTTTTCTGTCACTGACCTTCTTAGAATTAACAATCCTCAAAAATAATGAGGGACTGGGCAGCCTATTGCACAAAAAATAAATGTATTAGATGGTTTCTGTTCAAAGGAATCTGTCCTATAGATAATATTTTCTTGACCTGAGTGTTTGGATGGGATCTGCAGACCCTTTTAGACAAAAAAGTAAAATTCTGATATCTTCAGGGAAAAAGAATATAAACCATTAAGTTATTGGTGAGAAGCCTCAAAATTGATCCAGAACTGAGTCCAGAGCTTTGGGATTTAAGCCACAGGTTACATTTTATATAAAATCCCCAGTACACTGCAAATTTCTTGAAGGAATCAATTTTCAATTTTGTTCTTTTTGTCCCCTACTCATAGCAGAATGTTTTTCATGTAGTAGGTATTCAATAAATGTCTGAATGAACTAAATTCTTCCTTTGGATAGAGAGCACTGGACTTTGAATCACAAAGATCCATCTTCCTGAGTTCAAATCCCACCTCAGACACTTACTACCTCCTTGACCCTGGGTAAGTCATTTAACCCTGTTTGCCTCAGTTTCCTCATCTATAAATGAATTAGACAAGGAAAATGGAAAACCACTCCAGTATCTTTACCAAGAAAACCCCCAAAATTGGGTCATAAAGAGTTGGACATGACTAAACTACCATCACTGGAACAAAAATCTTAAATGGACCTAGTACTCTGTCCCCTGTCATCTCCATCTCTTGGCTTCTATGACTTCCTTCAGTTCTCAGTTAAAATTCTATATTCTGCAAGAAGTCTTTCTGAGTCCCCCTAACGCTAGGGTCTTGCCTCAACTGTTGATTTACAGCCAATGTAACATGCAGAATTTGTTTCTACATAGTTGTTTGCATGATGTCTTGCCCATCAGACTAAACTCTGAGAGTATGGACTTTCTTTTAGCTTTAAGTCATCAGCTCTCAGAATAGCACATAGCACATAGTACTTAATGTTAGTTAATTGACTAAAAAAACACCAGCAACCTTCAGAAGGAAAGAATAAAGAAAAACAAGGTGGGGGGAAGATAATTTAAAAAAAAGAACTATGCTTTATGGGGGGGGTGGCAGGAAAAAGTGGAGAAACTGTTGATTTTTTCAATGTGAGAACCAGAGTTACTCCCTTCACAGATGCAAATACGTAACTCACTGTTCATAATCAAGCAACTAATGTATGTTAGAGGCAGGCACTGAATCTTGACTCCAGGATAGGTTCCTCTGTCTATCATGCCAAAATATTGCTTTTTTTTTTTAATCACTCACTCACAAACAGAAAATAAGACAGCTAGGCAGAATAGGGCAGCTAGGTGGCGTAGTGGATAAAGCACCGGCCCTAGAGTCAGGAAACCTGGGTTCAAATCTGGTTTCAGACACTTAATAATTACCTAGCTGTGTGGCCTTGGGCAAGCCACTTAACCCCATTTGCCTTGCAAAAAAAAAAAAACCTAAAAAAAAAGAAAAGAAGACCACAAAAAGACTAAAGAAAAAGAGGAATTTAAGACAATAGCAATGTAAAAATTAAAGCAACACCCACAGCACAATACTAGCAAACTAACTATGACAACAGGATGTCATTCGTTACTCCTCAGGGGCTAAAAAGACACTGAATTTGAAATGGTGAGTTTCTTCTTATAATATTTTACATCTTAATGAAATGATTAACACAAATCAAATTATAGAAAGCAACTCAATTGCAGAGAATTCATAGAATAAATGACTATAGGGCAATAAAAACTAGAAAGCAAGAAGTTGATACAGCTTAGAATTAACACAAAGGAAGAAAATAAATTCATCCATTAATGCCATCTTTTTCCTCTCCTCTTTCAGTAATTTAGGAAGCAGGGGTTATTGTAATGTTTTCTACTGTAGATTTTTATTTTTTTTTTGAAATGAAAATAAATTCACTTTCAAGCAATATAAAACCCTGAACTCTTTCTGGACCTAATCCATTTTATAAAATGTATTAAATTTCCATTACCAAGTGTGAAACCTCCAGGTCACATTAAATCAATTCAGTATAATTGCAGGGAAAAGTATTATGTAACACTTCCCAGCAGAGCCCTGACCAGGACTTTTTTTTTTTTAATGGTCCAGACATTTAGACCCCTCCTCCCATCTAGACAGCTTGGCTCCTTTAGCATCCCCCAACTCTGGGACTGGAATAGGGAGAATGCCACTCCTCTTTTCAAGAGCAGTAGAGTCTTGGAACCACAGGTGTCAATAACCTAGTCACAGGCCACTTCCCTCAGTCTTCCTTCCCAAGGAGACAGCAACTGCTCACCCCATAAACAATGCATCCTCAAATAGCATCTGCCCCAGGTCAAATTAGTGGTACTCATCCAAGCCTCTCGTCCAAGCACAAAGGTCCTAAGTACTTAGCCTTTCAGATGCCAAAAATCATCTCTCCACCACCTCCCCAAGATTTCAGTCCTCCTTCATTCATTCATTTACCAAATATTCATTGATCAGGAGGAGTTCAAAGAGAAGCTATTTAAGCTGAGTCTTGGGGGAAAAAAAAAAGGAATTCGAAGATGGGGGAATGAGGTTAAGTGTTTTCTAGGTGACTCAAGTAAAACTCCTGAGACAGAAATGTCTAAGGAGTATTTGGTTCAACTTGACAACTGCTTCAGATGAAGAAAGAGTAGCAAAAAGGAAGCTTCAAAAAGTAGCACTGGGCCTGTTTGGGGTGGATAGTCTTAAAAGGCACATCTTTTAATTCTCAGTACTTAATATAGTGTATACAACAATCCTTAGATAAATGTTTTACTGAGCTGATTTTTAGTTGACTGTCACAGTCTGAGATCACAAGATGTATCAATACCTTTATCGTGATAAGAATTTCAGAGGACTTAATAAACCTGCAGGGGAGGTTCTGGAAGGAGCTGACACATTCTGTCCTTCAAATCACAACACAGGCAGTCTCTGTTCACTTCCACATCTTTGGTTTGACCCCCTTAAGCACCCACTCAGCATAAGGTATGCATTGGCATACAGTGGACCTGGTTGATTCACTGAGATCTGTAATTAAAACATTCATTTATTTAGCAATTTAAGTGCCTACCAGGTGAAAGTTATAATGTAGAGAAAAAAAGAAAGGTGACCTTTAGAAGCAGGAGGTGGCACTATGTTATTGTAAATCTCTAGGTAAAATGTTTAATTAAAATCTCTAGATCTTGATGTTCCTTTTGAGGTTCAACATTCTGTACTTTTGACAGCTGAGAAGTTCCTGTGGAAGGGAAGGGGCCTCAGAAAGGCTAATCTGTGTCTTGTATTTGGGAAGGGTGGGCCGGCGATATGGAACGGGGTACGTGATGAAGACATCTATCTGTACGTACATTGTGGCAAAGAGAAGTCAAGGCGGGTGAGGAGGAAAGGCCCTTGGCACCTGGGCCAAACCTGAGGAGCACGAGGGGGTCGTGGGGAAGAACTTGGAGCCTCAGGAACTGGCGGGCGGGGGGGGGGGGGGGGGCTAAGCAATGGAAAAAACATCCTTCGAGTCTGCATCCTGGAAGGGACCTCGGGCAGGCTGGACCTGGGGGGAGGGGCCGGGGGGACGGCCGCGGCCCACCCCGGGGGCAAGCAGCCTGCTTCGGCGGGCCCTCAGCCCCACCTGTCCCCCTTCCTCCGGTTAGGGGGCCCCACGGAGGAGGATGGAGAAGCTCCCGACTGCAGGGAGGGGCAGCCGCCCCTCGAGGGTGGGCCCGAGCGCCCCGACCCCGGAGGGCACGTCTGGGTGCCATCTTTCTCTTCCCTCTTTTCTGCACGTCCCAAACTAGTGGGAGACCCCCCCCCCCCCCAACCACAACCAGGGAGTCCCCGGCCCCCTCCCTGGAGCTACTTGCATCTGTCCCGAGGCGGAGCCGGCGGCTCGCTGCGCCCCGCGGGGCGGCTCACGCGAGGGGTCTGCAATCCGGAGGGGGAAGCCCAGAAGGGCCATGGAGGCGCATCCCTTACCCAGGTGCCGCCGCGGCGCGGCCCGCTGCTCGGGGGAGGGGCGATGGGCCGGGGGCGGGGGCAGCGGCGGGCTCCTAGCCGGGACCCGGCGGCCCCGGGTCTCGCGCGGCTTCACGCGACAACCCCCCGCCGTCGGAGGTGGCCCACGTGACCGCGCGCGTGGTGACAGTGGGGAGGCGGGAGACAGGAGCACGAGGGCGTGCGTGCCGACGCAGCGGCGCAGGTGGCCTCGGGCGCCGCGGGCCAGGGCCTGAACGCGGACGGCGCGTCTGTGCGGCGCGGGCTACGCTCGTCCTCGCCCGCTCCGGTCACTCGTTTTCAAGTGTACAAAAAGCACGGACTACCGTGCGGACAAATGCTCAAGTGGGCGAACGCTAGGGAGCGTTCCGGTCGTGAAAAAGCGGGGGCCCGGGGCGTGGGTGGGCCCCAGACTGCGACCCCTGACTCTGGTACCTCGGCCCCCGCACAGTGCCGGGCAAGGGCGGAAGGAGGGCTGCCGGGCCGCCGTGGGTGGGAAGCCGGAGGCACCGGCGCCCCCGCGCCCCCCTGGGGGCAGAGCCCACGGGCTCTGTAGCGTTTCCCGAAGAGAAAGCGCGCCAGCAGCCGTGGCTCTGCGGGGCCGCTGCCGGGGCCCCAAGCGTCAGGGCTCTCGCATCCGGACCCCGGGGCCGTTAGGGCCGCGGCCTCGCCGACTCTGCAGCCGTGCAAGCACAGCAGCTCCCGAAGCCCGGGGGCGCCCCGGGCCCTCCCCTGCCCCTTGCACAAGTGTGTGGGAGCCCCCCCCCCCCGCCGCCGGCAGCCCCGGCGCCGACGCACAAACTTGTTGCAGCCGCGGCGGCGGCGGCGGCGGCGGCCCGTGCCCTTAAGAGCAGCGAGCGAGCGCCTGAGCAGGGAGTGGGTGGGCGGGAGGGGAGGAAGGGAGGGGAAAGCTGGCGGACGCCGCCGCCGCCGCCGCCGCCAGCGAGCGGGTGGGCAGACCCTGAGTCGCCGCGTAAGCGGGGCCGGCTCAGTGCGGTGCGGCAGGCGCGGCTGTGCGGCAGCGGAAGTCCTTTGTTGCAGCGCAGTCCCTGGCAGAGCAGGAGCCCAGCTCGGGAGCGGCCGGAGCCCGGGGCGCCCTCGCTGCCGCCCTAGCCGGGGCCCGCTCGCTTCCTTGCGCCCTTCCGCCTCCCCCCGCCCCGCCACCCACGGCCCAGCCTCGGCAGCCCCAGACCCCGCGGCGGCCGGTGAGTGGATCCCGGGCGCGGGAGGGTGGGGGTGGGGAGACGGGACGGGACGTTCGCACAACTTTGCTGCGCGCTTCGGCCTGGCTGAGGCCCGGGGAGGGGTGCGAGCACACGCGGCGGGCTGCGGGCGCCGGGCCGGCCGCCCCCGGGGCCTCCGGGGCTGCGAAGGCTGCGGCCGCCCCGGCCGCCCCCCCCCCCCGGGCCCGCCGCGGACGGATCCCGAGGTGACTCCGCTCCTGTCGTTTTCTTGTTTTGCTTTCTCGCTCGCTTTCTCGGCGGGAGGCGGGAGGGCTGCGTTTGAGTGACGTGCCCGGAGCCAGCGCGGAGCCCCGCCGCGGCGGGAGGGGACCGTCCCGGGCCCCCCCCCCCCCCCCGCCAACTCCGGGGCCGGCGGGCGGGGGCGGACGCTGCACCCACCCGCGGCCCCCGGGCGGCCTCACGGCGCGCTCTCGCCCGTGCTCCGGGAAGCGCGTGGGTTCGGAGCCCGGAGCCCGTGGGGTAGAAAAAAATCCTTTTCCGCCTTGGCCCAACTACAAAATGGTTAGCGCGAGGCCGCGCGGAATCTAAGTCTCGAGTTCGATTCCGCCCCTCCCATTGACGCCGCCCAAATGTCAGTTTTAGTCAAACAGAAAAAAAAATATTTTTTTTTTCCTGATTGAGAATGAGAAAGGAAGCCTCTTGCCCCCCCTCGCTGAGGTGGGCCTTTGTTTTCGGACGCGCGGCCCTGCAGCCTCGCCTGGCTTCTGTTCGTGGCCCGGGACGAGTCTTAAACGTGGCAAGTGTGTCGGGAGTGCAATGCCACACTGCAGAGAGGCTGCGCCAGCGTGTGTGGACCGGCCGCGAGCGGCCAACTTTGGGAGGCTTCCAAGGGCCTTTATGGTGGCTCGGAATCGATCCCTTAAGCCAAAGTTGACGTGTTCGCCAGGACACGGTTGCCCGACTGTAGGAGCCTTGGCCCCCCACACACACACCGAAGCCCTGGGGATCGGCCCGAGGCCAAGACGGGAAATCAGGAGAAACGGGGGAAACTGAGACCCCCCCCCAAAAAAAAAGCCAAAACTTTGGTGCTGGAATGGTGTCAGCTATCAAGTCCTCAGAATCTTAAAGTTGTGGGATTTGGGTTGGTTTTTGTTTCTAGTAGCGGGCAGGTCGTAGGCCGGCTTAGGAGCCGGCTGGTCTGCTCCGTTTAAACTAAGGGGACGAAATAGCAGGAGCAGACCCCGGCCTGTGTTTGCATTGATGTTTATTCTGTCCACCAGTCACCATTCCTTACCAAGACGATGACGTCATGGTGGCCTTACTTCTAGTTGAACTCGTCTATTTGCCACCCTCTCTCTACATAATAGTTTTGTGAGGAGTCCAAGGACTGCCCACACAAAAGGGAAACCATGCCTCCACCGAGGCCTGAGACTGGCGAAGCAGGAAATCGAGCATTCCACCCAGAGTTGAGCTGAGAAGTGGCCTGCTCCTTGTCCCTGCCGGCCTTGGAATGGACTTTCCCAAAAGTTGAGCAGCGCCACGCAAGGGTGGATCTGGTGGATCTGCGTGGCCCCAGCAAAATATAACTGTGCCCCTTTATGTGCTCTTGGTACTGTGATTGACATTGCATTTATGTGTAGGTCATCTACAAAGGTAAGTCCCATTGTGTCACCTTGTTTATTCTTGTCTCCCTCAGGGCCTCCCAGCACTTTTTGTGGCAAGATGTTTAATAAATGCTCTCTTCTCATTGTGCTATTGTGTCTGAATTTCATTTTAATTAAGCCCTCCAAAATATTGGGATTTGTGGTGTGTCCCTTCTGAGGGGAAGGATGTAGTCTTTATACACCAAAACTGTCTTCCTTTTGCTCACCATCCTCATCTAACAAACAGCTAGGTGACTTAGTGGATAGAACACTGGCCTTGGAGTCAGGAGGACCCAAGTTCATCCTCAGACCTATGACTCTTACTTAGCTGTGTGACCTTGGGTAAGTCTCACTTAACCTTGACTGCCCCACATCCAGGACTATCTCCAGTAGTCTTGATTCACATCTGGCCTCTGGACCTAGATAACTCTGGAGGAGAAAGTGAGGCTGGCACAGCACTCAGTCTAAGTCATGGGCTTGTCATGGCATCCCCTCCCATGGTCTTCTTCAAGAAAGAAGGACAATTAAATTTTATTATGGAGTTAAGCAACTTGCCCAAGATCACACAGCTATGTAATTATTAAGTGTCTGAGGCCAGATTTGAATGGGTCCTCCTGACTCCAGGGTTTTCTATCCACTGCACCACCTAGCTGCCTTTCCAAGCTCTTCTATTGCTAATTGAATGAGTAGCAGATGCAGTTTTGTAAGCCTTTCCTACCACATTAATGCTGATTACTTGTTTATCAAATCTTCTGTTTGGTCATTGAAAAACCCAGTTAATATCAGGCAAAGACATTCTCTAAACAACATAATTGAAAGTTTTAGCAAATGAAAAATGGTTGTTTTGTTTTTCAGTGGGGTATGTGCTTAGTAGGAAAACCAAAGTTATAGGGTCTTATTTTCAACTTAGCAAATTCAGAAAGTAACTTTTACCAATTCATCCTTATAAACAGGCTCTAGAAGCTGAGTAAAGCTAAGCAAATTCACATAAGGTTGATTTGTAAACTAACACCAGATGATTATTATGAGGGGATGTGCCTGTTCTAAAGACCAAAATGTTCAATCCCAATGGCCAGGATGCCCTCTTCCTGGGATCAAGGTATTTGGAAAGCCTAATCAATAATTAAAAGATTTCTTGAGATCATGAAATCTGTAGAGTGGGGATTTGTAACCAACAGGTCTCAAGGGGAGAAGGAAAGCATAGGCCTAATTGCAACTGTATATTGGTATCTAGGTACCTAACCTAGGAACACATAGCTGGTAGCATTCTCTTTATTAAAGGTCAGGGAGATTTAGTGGGCAAGAGCACTGAATTTGAATATTAACCCTAAAATTTACTCTTTGAATAGCCTTGAGTTGGCAGATAGTATCCTCATGTAAAATGATAGCTTTGGTCTGAGTAATCTTTATAACTCTAAATTCTGTGTTCTTAAATAAAAAGTTTTATTTAAAGTACAACATTACTAATTTCAAGCCAGTATCTAGAAGACAATGAAGATATTGCATAGGATCCAAAATATAATACCTAGAAAGATATTTCTAGCAAATTGAATATTTTTCATCTCTGTAAAATGCATTTATTACTTTTGTTTACAGATCTGGATTATTTTTTCAAATATCTTAACTATTGATTCTGTAAACATAGTTGAGAATAGTTCCTGCCCTCATATAATCAAAAGTTTTGAAGAGATAAAACAAATGTATAACTATATTATGTAAGATTGTATGATTAAATGCATAATAAATTTGCAAAAACAAAATAATGTGGCAGCAGGAGGATTTCATTCTTTAGGGACCAGCAGAATAATGGGATGTTCCATAGCAAAGAGAAATTTGAATTGGACTTTAAAAGATGGGGCAGGAAGTGAAGAGGGTAGACAGACATAGGGAAATAATGTAACCAAAAGTAGAGTCCGTATGAGAAAAAAAAGTGTGTATATTGGAATATTGGACTCAAAGAATAGTCTAGGTTCAAACTCCAAGCTTCAGGTATTTACTATTAGTCAGAATCTCTTAATAGCACCACCTTTCTCTTTGGGTTGTTGTATTTTGGTTTTGTTTTTGCAAGGTAATGGGGTTAAGTGACTTGCCCAACGTCACACAGCTAGGCAATCAAGTGTCTGAGGCCAGATTTGAACTCGGGTCCTCCTGACTCCAGGGTCAGTGCTCTATCCACTTGTACCACCTAGCTGCCCCTGGGTTGTTGTATTAAATGAGATGTGTGAACTATTATGATGGGAAAATGCAGAACATAATTCAGTTATATTGGAGCATATTAATAACAACCAACATTAACATCTCATTTAATCTTTAGAAGCATTCTTTGAGATAGGTGCTACTGATGTGTTGGAGCAAATAATATGAGAAAAGGTTGGAAAGCCACAGAGATATTAAGAAGACGTAGGACCTTGGATGGAGTAAAACTGGAGTTTAACCCTAATTCTGGCAATAAGAAAATGAAAAATTTTTGAGGAGGACCATGCTAGATTATTCTTAGAATAAGCAGATAGGGAGCAGAAAGTCCAGTTAGGAACAATGGCAAGAGTTGGTAATGAGACCGTGTAACTAGCAGTGGGAATTGGTGAAAGAGGAGAAAGATTGTGATGGGAGAAATCCATGGAACTTGTTAATTTGGCCTCCGGTTTTCCCAGAAGCAGAGTAATAGGGGAAGATGTATTGTTACAAGTTAGAAATGGCAGTGGACAGATGGGTCAAGAAGATGGAGTGTCAGTGAAGTCCACCAGAAAAAGAGGAAAAGTAATAGTTTTATTTACACATCACTTTATACTTTTTTATCCTTTTAAATAGCTCAAGCCCCAACTTCTAGTGCTATCCATCCCCAAATTACCATGGGTTTGTTTTATATAACTGGCACTGTACTTAGGGAAGACATGTTGTCTTTCCTGATAGAATGTAAATTCCTTGAGGGCAGCATTTTTTTTTTTTCATTTTTATCACTACATCCTCAGAACCTAGCATATAATACCTATAGCAACTTTAATGCTTATTGACTGATAAGATATGAGTGGTAGATCCAGGAAGAAAGCAATAATAGCTGTCAGCCCTTTCAGAGACAGAATATACCCACAAAACTGAATTGAAAATAAAAGTTGAACACTTTTGGCCAGGGCCAGAATGAAAGGAGAGAGAGAATAGAATAAATGAGAGTGGGGGAAGAATGGTAACTGTGGGGGGAAATATTGAAGCCAACTTCTCTGGTGGACTTATGGTAAAGAAAGCAACTCACCCCAGAGACAGCCATTGGAATCTGATCACAGACTGAAATACGTTTTTTTCTCTCACTATTCTTGAGGTTTCTCATCTTCTTGTGGGGGAGAGAGGGGTTTATGTTTACTGTTATAACAAAATTATTGTAATAATAGTAATAAGTTAAAGTTCATTTGCAAAAGAAAATTTAAAAAAGAAAATAAAGGTTGAAATGATAGGAAAAATATATGCTTGATTGTTTTTGCTATTATACATTCCCTGGGAATGATACAAGGCTTTTGAATATGTTATTGAATCTGTGATCTCATCAGTGTGTGCATTTTCTGAAACAATAGGGAACTCAACTCATTTGTTTCTTGTACTATGACTAGGTCCACAGCCACAGGACTTTCCCTCTGTATTGTTGGATATTGCATGGATATCCCTGGATCCTGAGGGCTGTCTGCAGGTTATCACATGATCTTAGAATATGATAACCTTTTTTGTCCCTATCTTCAACAGTCTCCTTAAAGTCTTTACTAGATTTTTCAATAGAACTTTACTGCTTCCTCATACCTACAGTGGTTTCCTCTCTTGCTCTTGAGTGATGTGACTAATTCTGAAAAGACTATGCTATGATTTGTAGCAGATTTGTTTCATTGGAATATTAAATCATAATTTGATGTTTAAAAGAAGGACCTTCTGGAGAGAACTTCAAGATCATTAAAAGCACTGCCATTTACCAAAAGTAATTCAGGCTGCTCACCTCCTCTTAACTCTTGGTCCTGGTCTATCTATGCGCAGCATCTATTAGATTTACTTTTGGATTAGTTCTGTGAGCTGTACATCCACCTTTTTGTAGTCATCACAGTAGGCTCTTGTAGTCCCTACATGTCCCTGCCCATGGGACTGTAAAGATGTGGTCTCCTGCAGAATTTTGTTTGTAAAAGTTTACCTATTCCTTTTCTCCTGCTTTTATCAAAGATACCCTTCATTGGGGTGGCTAAATGGCGCAGTGGATAGAGCACTGGCCCTGGAGTCAGGAGTACCTGAATTCAAACTTGGCCTCAGACACTTAATAATTACCTAGCTGTGTGGCCTTGGGCAAGCCACTTAACCCCATTTGCCTTGCAAAAACTTAAAAAAAAAAAAAAGATGCCCTTCATTATTCTCAAAGATTTTGTAGGAAGAGAGAAAGTAACATGGATTGATATGTTAAATATATTTAAAGATTTAAAAAATTGAGTTAATATTTGTATATTCTCGGCTTCTTTATTTCATTTTGTTTTGTATTAATTAGGGTGTGTGTGTGTATAGATATTTATGTGTGTGACTTTTGAGTCAGTGATTCTACTATATATATCTGTATATTGCAAAATGTCCTAGAACTAGAATAAACATGAACATGAAAAAAGCCACATGTGAGAAAATATTATAACCACAAAATAGGGAGGGGGGTAATTCAGTAAAATCACAACTAAAACATTAGCTGACTTGGAAATGCCAAAGAGGAGAGAAAAGCTGAGATACTCTCAGAGCAGGGAGAAGTGTCTCTTGGGACTTCATTCATGGGAACAAAGTAATTATGGGCATTTAGAAGTCCCTTGAGTTGAAGGTACATAAAAAAGAGATATTTCCTGTGTTGTTTTTTTTTAATGGGGGGGATTGCCAGAAGGCATTGCCTTTTAATGGAGGCAGTCGTTGTTGCCTTTTTAAGAAACTGAGATATATAGAAATTGCTCTTAGCTACACATAGAGAAAATCATCATGTTCTATCACAATCAACACATGCATTGTTTAAACACCTGCTTACCCAAAATTCCCCTCCCCTCAAAAGATTACTATTCCCAAATTGATGACATTCTATTGGGGTAGCCAACTCTCTCAATTAGATTGTGAGCTTCTCAAAGGCAGGGACTATCTTTTGTGACCTTTCTTTGGATCCTGAGGACTTAACACAGTTCTTGCCTAACCAAATATGAGACAGCTTAAGAGGGAAAGAGCATTAAGCACCTGGGAGAATCGGGTAAGATTTCATCTAGAAACTGGCTTGTTGAAGAAAGGGAGGAATTTTTTTCCAAAAGAATATGCCTTCTCTCATACCTCCTTCTCACTCAACCTTCCCTCTACCTTGAGAAAGCAAAAAAAACAAACTCCTTGTGGGAAAAAAATCAGGAGTATGAAGAGTATGTGTGTGTCTGTATCTCTGTCTATTCTGCCCCGAATCCATCACCTCTCCATCTGGAGGTGGGTTAGCCTTTTGGAATTGTGGTTGGTTGTTGCTTTTTTTAGGGTTGCTTAACCTTTCATAGTTGTTTGTCTTTACAATACTGTTGCTATTGTATATATTTTCTTAATTCTCTCAGGAAGTGAGGAAATTCTCTGAAGTGGAGGTGAGAAAGGAGGATTGGAAAATGACCAGTACAAATACACAGAGACAGGAAATGGAGTGTCATGAGTGGGGAACAGAGAGGCAGCCAGTAAATACTACCAAGCCACAATTCATGCACATTTCAGATGAAAAAAAATCAAGTCAAGACTTTACTATTCACTGTCTATCATTTTAGAAAGACCATTTACCTTCACCTTACCTCAAGTCTCATTCCATCCAAAATGCATCCCATACAGTTCAAGCACTTGAAAATTCCTAGAGTACCCTATCAGGACTTCTAGAACCTTTTTACTCTAATTTAGTTAGGCATAACTGTAACAAATTTGACTTTTTTTTTCCCCTTCCATCAACAGACTAGGAACAAATTAGGATAGTTAAAAGTCTAGAGACTAGCTCATTAGTAGAGTGGTGTGACAGGAACTTGAAAAGGAAAAACTGAAAATAATAAAAACAAAATACCACTCAGTTTTTATTCTTAGGAAAGCAAGAAGGAATATATCTAAAATAGTTAAAAGTTTGACCCTGAAAGGATGCTGAGTGAATGAAGAATTATAAGTATTAATGCTTTTAACTGACATTAATTCTTTACAACATCCTACCCAATGGTATTTGCTTACAAGTATTTGCATGTATATTATAATATAAATATATTATTCTGCATATAAATATCTTGAAAACTGAAAATATTCTCATTTTATCTTTATATTGTTAATATCCACAAAAGTGACTTAGACCCAGAGTTGACCCCCATTTCTCAAAAATCATGACAGCAAAGCAAAATTATAGTCAGTCCTGTCCAACTGGGAGGACTTGAATAGGGCCCAGACTCAGACTCTCAAATATGAGCTTCATTGGGATTGGAGAGGCTGAACCAGGATCCAACTAGATAGCATAAAGCTTTCTGTTTCCTGTGAAATGTTCTGTATTTTACGATGAACTTTTCAGCAACAAAATCTCAGGTTTTTTACTGAGGCAAAGGAGACATTTACAATTTTTTGGATGAATACCCCAATTAATCTACTCTAAATAATAGCCAAAATATATATATAGTGTTTTGAGTTTTGCAAAGTACTTTACCAACATTATTTCATTTTATAAATGGGAGGTGGGGTTTGTTGCATTCATTTTACATTTACATTTTGTATGTAAAGAAACTGAGGCAGACAGAAGTGAAGTGATTTATCCAGGGTTACAGAGCTCATAAGTATTTGAGGTTGGATCTTTTTGATTCCCAGACACAGCCCTCTATCCATTATTATGCCCAGACTCTTACTTCTATGCTTGATGGATCTGTGATCCTTTCACTGTAAGATTTGTAGTAAAGATTCAGACCCATCTATGCCTGCCCCTTTTCTTCCATAAATATTTCATGGGAGGGATTCATGGGCTACAAAGAGTCTGTGGGCTTTTCTGTTTGGACATTATATAGATAACTGGATCATCTGGCAGTTATACCATCCTGTCAATTAGATGGCTAGCCTTTTTATTTTTTCCAGTCTTCTCATTTTCTTCAGTATATTGTTGCTTATACCTACTACATGCACCTCTCCATTGCCTTCTGGGTGACCAGTAACTTGAATTTTTCAGAATTTTGACATTTCATGACTTATCAGAAGAATATTGTTTCTAAAAATAAATATGTTTCAGGAAGACATTCGCGGGTCTTTAAAAGCATTATCCAGTTTTCTACATTTAATCTAGGGCACTCTCTTCATTCTATTTAACTCTGGGCCCAGCTCTTGGACCAGTTGCACTGCTTGTCTAAGATGATAGATAGAAAGAGAATGAAAGAGAGAGATTCATTTGTGGGCTGGCCTGAAAACCTAAAAAAGTATAACATCTCAGACCCAGAAGACATTACAAATGAATTTTTAAACACAGCTGTTTTGCAATTAAGGAATATCCCATACTAACCCAGAGGAGCCCTCTACAATTTCTCTCATCTAGTAGCCAAACCAGAGAAAGAAATTAGTGATCACATACTTGGGTAACTCAGTGCAGCTCTAATTTTATGGATGGGGGTATAACCCTTCTATCTTTGTAGGTCACAACTCAGTTCATACCTTTTCATCTTCTTGCCCACATGCTTCTATACTTCCTCTGTACAGAATCTGTCCAATGCAATAAAGACCTTCTGCTCTTTTAATATTTCACAGGCTATTGTTAGTCCTTGGGGTAGCTGAATGTCCATCCCACTTCCTTCACTAGTCATAGATGCTCTTGATGAACTCTTCTATACTTCTTTTTGTTTCTTAGTTATCACAGTAATGTTCTCCTGCACCCTTACACTCACCTTTGGACCATCTAGAATTAATACTTCTTTGAGGTTCACGATGTTATTATTTGTAGACAGAGAAACTCCAAGAAAATATACTTTCCAAAAATGGGTTTTGATGGTAGGGAAAAGGTTATGGTCATAGAAAGTACTGTATAATTTTCAAAATAAGTTCCAAACCATTCTTATATGCAACTCTGGGTCTAGCTCCTTTCTATTGTATGTATGTATATAGCCAGAACCACTCAGTCTGCTGAATTATTCCCCTACTTTGTCTAGTACATAATAAGAACTTAATAAATACTTGTTCACTATATCAGAGGCAAATCACTTAGTATCAAGAAGACTCCTGCCTCCTTTACTTCCTGCCTCAGACACAATGGCGACTTAACAGTTAAAATCTCAAACTCCATAGGAGAGAAGGCGGGGAGTGAGACTTTATAGTTATTTTAACTTCCCTTAATCTCAGTTTCCTCATCTGTAAAATGGGCATAGTCCTTTCATTGTTCATATAAATGACTAAGATACATGTTTTAAAAAATAAAAAGAGTAGACAGTATC
Source organism: Macrotis lagotis (assembly GCF_037893015.1). Classification (NCBI taxonomy): domain Eukaryota; kingdom Metazoa; phylum Chordata; class Mammalia; order Peramelemorphia; family Peramelidae; genus Macrotis; species Macrotis lagotis. The sequence continues at coordinate 278,514,198 of NC_133661.1, read as the reverse complement.
CCTCAATTTCCAGGCCCTAACCTCTTTCTGGACAATGTGACCCCTTTCAGGGCCATGTGACCCCTTTGACAGTCCGTTGAAACCTATAAAGTCCTCAGAAAAATGTTTTTAATTGCAAAATATTATGCATAGCATTACAAAATGAACCAATTATATTGAAATATACTGTTAAAAATTTTAAACTTCATGGGCCCAGGTTAAAAACCTCTGCTCTGGTTGAATTTATGGTGTACATATATGCTGTATTATAAAACTAAACATGGAAATACATATCAGAATAAATATGTATTAAAAATTGTTGAGACTCAGAAGGACTTCAGCTGAATAACTCAAAGAATTGAAAGTGAGTTGACTATTTCTCCTACTGACACTGAACACCTCAAATTTGAAAGAGACCCTCAGAGACCACTTAATCCAACATTTACTGACCAAACTATTGCTGTTACTAATTGATGACTGGATATACATCCTCTGCTAGATCTCCAATAAAGTGAAACCCAAGGTAGTCTCTCCTTTTTCAGATAGTTTTGTGATTGTTAGAAAACTCTTATTTATATCAAGAAGAAAATTTGACTCAGCATCTTATAATTATTAGTCCTACTTCTGTCCTCTGGGTACTTGCAAAACAAGTCTAATTAATTACTCTTCCATATGATGATCTTTCAAATACTTAATGACCCAAGATGTATTCTTCTCCAGGCTAAATATTCCCAATTCTTTTGACTTGATTCTTAAATGTCTCCAAATACATCAGTTTGTTCAAGTCTATAAAATGTATGCAATTTTTTTTTTTGGTTGTGGTTCATCCAGGACAGTAACAAGTGTGATTAACACTCTTTATTCCTATTTTTAACTAATCCTTTTTTTGGTTAGAACAGTAACACCTTGTGTAAATTTCTTTTTTTGCCCTTTTCCATAATGTAAGTACAATCTATGCTTGGGTTGGACCCTAAAAGAAAAAAACTACTCAGAAAACAAATCATAGGGTTGTTATTTGTATTACAAGATAACTTATTACAAAAAATTCTCTTATGTCGTAGAGGAAGCCACTCTAAGATTTGTTTTACACAAAACCATTCTTATACTTGGAAACAGTCAACAGAGAATTTAAAGCCATACTGTAATGCCTATTGAAGATTAATAAAAAATCATCACACACCTTGCAGATTAGTAAATGGGAAGCTGGAGGGGCAGTGGAAAGATAGGTTCACTGATGCACAGTTGGTGGAGTTGTGAAATAATTCAACTGTTGCGAATATTGTTTTGGAATTATGCAAGAAAAAGTGACCAAACTATCTATGACCTTTGAGCCAGTGATCCTACTGTTAGATATTCTTTGTGGTAGCAAAGAAGTGAAAGCAAGTAGATGCCTACCATTCCAATAATAATGGAATATTGTTGAGCAGTAAAAAATAACAAATGAGGGATTCAGAAAAGCATAGGACCACTGAATCAACTGTATGAATTTTTGGAAATGGGAGCCCGACTTGGGGGCAAAGAAAATCCCTCTGAAGCAGCTTAGTTCTCTTTCTTAGAGCAAGTAACTTGCCCAGGGTCACACAGCCAGGATATATTAGAGATAGGACCAGGTCTTTTTGGCTTCAATTAATAATAGTTCGCATTTAAATAGCAACCAGGACAGTAAGGTATTGAAGTAGATAGATAGAGCACTGGATTTGGAATCCGGAAGATTCATCTTCATCAGTGCTGATCAGTCTTTAAAGACACTTATCAACTGTGTGACCCTGGGCAAGTCACTTAACTGTTTGCCTCTGTTTCTCATCTGTAAAATGAGTTGCAGAAGGAAATGGCAAATCATTCCAGTATCCTTGCCAAGAAAGCCTCAAATGAGGTCATGAAGAATCAGACATGACTGAAAAACAATAACACAGAGCTCCTATTGTGAGTTGCACATTATATTAGGTGCTTTACAAATAGGTCATTTGATCCTTTCATCAATCCTGAGAGTGAGGAAACTGAGGCAAATGGGTTAAGTGTCTGAGGTTAAATTCAGGTCTTCCCAACTCCAGGCCTCTAGCCCTCTGCCCATACCACCAGCTTAAAATCCACTATTCTGCCACACTTTTCATATACTGATACAGAGCAAAATAAATACAGAGAACCAGGGAAAATAGTTATACAAGTTTCCTAGATGTGCTCACTGATTATAAAAAAATCTGTAAATTAAAAATATCATTAAAAGGAAGTCATACAGGCGGCTCAGTGGCACAGTGGATAGAGCACCTGCCCTGGAGTCAGGAGTACCTGAGTTCAGATCCGGCTTCAGACACTTAATTAGCTAGCTGTGTGGCCTTGGGCAAGCCACTTAAACCCCATTGCCTTGCAAATAAAGGGAAGTCATACTCTGAGAACTGCTCCAAAAAATCAATTAAGAGCCCCAAAATAATGAAACCTACTCTCCCTCCTAACAGAAGTATTAGCAGGACAAAATATCTATTATGCTGTCAGTTCTTTTTATTAAGTTGTTTGAGTTTTTTGTCACAATAAAAGGTTCAACCTGAAGAGAGGAGTGATCAAAAATTAAAATAAAACCTTTCTAAAATGTTTGTGGAAAATATTCAAGAATGAAAATGTATTCAATGAAATCCTCTTTATCCTTACACTCTTTACCACCTCCAGTTCCTTTATCCTTGATTTTTCAACTCCTTTAATCTCCAGAGTATTGTAGTACTTTCCCTCTAATTTGGTACTTTTTTTCCCTTCTATTCCAAAAACTTGAAAATATTAACTTCCCACCCACCCCCATACACTTAGCCAGCAAAGGACATTTCAAAATGTTCCCAGCTGAAAACAAGGAGATTCAGTGTAAATCCATTAAAAATTAAAATGCCAAGGTCCATAAGAAAGAAGATGGGGAGGACCTGAGAGCCATCTTTAATTATCTGAGGAGCTAGTTGGAGGAAGGTTCAATGACTTTTTTTTTCCCCTTGGTTGAGAGAACCAAGAACAAGAGCCATACTTTCACTTGGGAGAAAAAAAATTTCTAATACTTTCTAACAATTAGGTTTCCTTACTAGAAATCTTCAAGCAGAGGCTGGATGACTATTAGTTGTGTTACAGAAGGGAGTTCAGTTCAGCCATGGGTTAAAAAGTCATTTAGTCATTCCCAAATCTTATGTGATAACTTTAAGTATATATTATTACATAAATCCTGGTCCTTTGAGAGCCACAGGTTTTCCAAGGTGCAAGAGACTTAAAAGACAATATAGTTAAATTCTTACCTGTAAAAAAAAGCCACCCCTCTATTATGAGCTCAAAAAAAAAAATCCAACCTTTGCTTAAATACCTCTGGTAAGGGAGGTGTAGGGGAGAACACTATTATCACCAAAGGCATTTTCATTCCACTTTTTTTGAAAGTCTGTGGTTAGGAAGTTTTTCCTCAAATCTCACAAAAAGAGGTTGCACTCTTACCCATACTTTCTAGTTCTTTTCCCTGGGGCCAAACAATCAGTCTGATCCCTCTTCTGTAATTCAAATACTTGAATCATCTATCATCTTCTCCTGAACCCTCCTTTTTCCAAACATTCTCATTTCCTTCAATAGATTTTATCTCTATACAAAGCATGAATTCAAGACTACACCATCCTGGTTTGCCTTTCCTATATACTCTCTGCCTTATTAATGTTTTTCCTAAGACATGGAAGGCAGAGCTGAGCATAATATCTATTACAAATGTGATCTGATCAGAGAGAGCAGAGTCAACCACTTTGAGGTAATTGGCTAGCATGGGGTAGGTGAGTAACAAGTAATAGAAGTTTTTAAAGTAATTATCTCAACTCTGAAAAGTAAGACTGGAACCTTGCAAATGGTGACAAAAAGCCTGTGAAAAATTAAATAAAAATCCACTGCTTTAGTTCCATCAAACTATTTTAGAACATTACAGAAGTCCCTCAATTAAATCTTGCTGCAGTATCAGAAGTTTCAGTCATCATGATGGAAACAAAAGTAACTGAAAAATCATAACTGCCTAGCTTGTGCTTAGCTAAATGGCTAGCTTATTGAGCCCAATATTTATATTCTAAACAGGCTGAGCAGAAGAATCCAGAATTAAGTAGATAGTATTTTTGGAAATTGCCCTATAATGTTATATGATACAAAAGCTTTATTTTACAGCATTAGTCTCCTGATGATTGTATGTCTGATATAATCCATGTTACATATAATGCCAAAAAAAAGATCAATGGAAAACTGGATAAGAGACATAATTGGGGTGTATAGTACCTTATTAATAATGACCAACATAAAGTAGCATAAAAGACATGATTCAGAATATATATAACTGGAAAAGATGTAGTTAAACATATGAAATATGAAAAAATTGATAGCCTAAGTGGAAACCCCCATGTTGAAAGACTGAGAGGAAGGCCTCTTAATGTCTTTCTTACCAGAATACTTACTGGAAAAACACTGACAAATACTGTACAGGATGAGGTGGAAGGCTCATAAAATTTAAGACAGAGAAAGAATCTTATCAATCACCATTTTATAGACAAAAGAACTAGGACACAGGGAGATTAACTGACTTTCTCAGTCTCAATGGCAGCAGTTTGACAATAGATAGATAAGATAGATATTGTATAGTATATATGACTCTCAATACTATATATGCTGACTATAAATTCTTCCATATTTCCTCTAACAACAATAAAATTTTAAGCCAAGTATGATGAATGGAACAAATGCTCTACAAAAAACGTTGGAGGTCAGGAATCTTAGATTCTGGTCCTGCCCACTGACTGACTAACTATAAGAAGTTATTTTACATTCTACCTCAGTTTCCTCATTTTTTGAGCATAAAAAGTGGGTTTAGATCACTTAAAATGTCTTCCAGGTTTAAATTCTGCAGATGTATGTGCGTGTGCAAACTTTAGCTTAGAAATCTATTTTATTCTATGCTTCATTCTTGGAAAACTTGAGGAAAGTGTTCACATAGCCACCAGGGGGACTCCTTAGGATGTGTGGACAGCTGCCTATATACAAGAGACAATGAGTCCTTTGAACAGAACTTGGATGTTTATGTATTCAGTTTTAGCCCCATGCTTTTCTATTGTAGCAAACCAGTTTTACTAGTGACATAATTGTTACTGTGGTACCATGAACTTTAAAGTAACTCTTCATATATTATTCATATAAGCAGAACAGTTGGAGTTTAAAGCACTTTTATTTTGAACTTTTGAGAATTTTTAACCAAATAAAGAAGTATTTTGGTAAATTATTGTATGGTCTATCTTTAAGGAAAAAGAATTCAATGTAAAAACTGACTTGTTTGAGTAAAATGTGTGTGGGTAATAAAACTAAATTCTTATAAAAGTATAAAAGCTACCATCCAGAGGAATTAATACTGTTTGACAGGAAATTATTCAATAATTGCTCTTATTAATTAAATAATATAATTGACATAAAAGATATACTGCTAAAAACAGTTGGAGCAGAACTCCAAGTTTCCTGTATACAATTTGCACTGGATTATCTTTAAATACCAATAACTTAGGCATAGTTTTTGTTCATGTGACTAATTCCAAACAAAAATATTATATGGGGAATAGGGAAGGCTGAAAAACCTAATTTACTGTAAATAATCTGTTATTTCAATATAAGATCAAAGATTTTGAGTGGGAGGAACATTAAAGGTTATCTAGTCAAACTCCCTCCTACAAATGAGGAAACTGAAGCAAAAGGGGGGGGGGTGACTTGCCAAACATCACACAAAGTAGTGGGAGATTTGAACCCAGGTCCTTGGACCTTTTGGTCAGTGTTTCATGAAGCAGTCTAGGTTGAGTGACTTATTCAGGGTCACATGGCTGGGAAATATCTTAGACTCAGTTTGGACTAAGGTCCTCCTGGCTCCAAGCCAGGGTTATCTAGCTACCCCAAGTAATTGAATATTACTTAGTAATATTTGAAGATCTTAGGTGCATGACACCATGATACATGGGTAATCTCAGAGAGGAAGCCCAAAAGGGAAATGTTTCATTTGAACAATTCTTTCCAGTCTTCTGAAGAAGAAATGACTGGAAACAAAGATAGTCCATTCCTTATTAACACAGGTTGTATAGTAGAATTGGCAAAGGACATCAGTTTAAATTCAAGTTGTACTACATACTACCAAGACACCATGGAGAAGTCACTTTCCCTCTGGCCTGCATTGCATTATGTATACAATAAAGGTTTGGACTAGAGGATTTGCAAGGTGCCTTCCAGCTTTAAATTCTCAGAGTTGGAAGAGTCTAAACCCTTCTATGAAGCATCATGTCTATTTACAATAAACAGAAGTTGGTAGCAGTAAGACCTGCCATGGGAGACCTCGTTCATCAATAAAAAAAAAGAAAATGTATTCAGTTATTGACTTAAGTTTGGGGTGAGACAAGTGGAAAAGGTGCTTGTTAGGAAAGACCTGGATTCCAGTTATGCCTCTGACATTTATTAGCCAAGTACGACTCCATAGGGCTGTTGTTGGTGTCAAAAGACATAAAGAACAACATGTCATTTGATAAACCTTAAAGCCCTGTTCTAGCCAAGCTATTAGGATTGTTCTACGTGATCCAGCCATGTAAACAGATCATTGTGGTCATAGACAATAGCTTGGGATTCAGTCCAAGAGAAAAACATGGTTGACTTTCCTAAAGAAGTTATCATAAGGCCAGGAAAATGTTGAGTAACAGCAGTTGGAGGGACAAATTTATTGAAATCATTGTGGTTTTTTTTTCAATATGCCATTACTATATTAACTTCTGATGGCTTATAATTTGTTACACATAACACTATATAAAATGAATAATACATAACATTAAAATATCAGACCATGAAGAGATTTTGAAGTCCTTTAGTCCTGCCCTTCATATTCACTGCTATCTAACCAAACTGGCTTTTTTTTTCCTAGACCTCACATATTGTATTGCCCATCTCAGCACCTTTTCATAGGTTTTCTACATACCTGCATGATACTCCCCCCTTTAAAAATATACATATATATTTTATATACACACACACACACATACAAGTGTGTGATTCATTATGGTTATGTTAAAATACAAGCCATTAAATAAAATTTCTAATTTCCTTCAAAACTCAACTCATGGGGCACTTCCTATATATGATTCTTTTCCTGATTTCTACCAGCTATTTATCTCTTCCCTTCTTAGCCTTATATTTATTAAGTTAATATAAGTATATGTCACATTGTTGCCTTGAAAACAGAGACTGTTTAGTTTTAGTCATATTTATTCTCAGTGCCAATCCTAGTGTCTGTCGCGTAGTTAGTGATTAACAAATATTTGTTGATTGATTTTACAAATTAGGAGACAAAGAATTACTTGGGATTAAAATAGTCACTTGATCTTAGCCTTCTAAAAGAAACATATTCTTTAAACATTTTAAACCATGGAAAACTTTTTTTCTCACTTGTATTCTCTTTCCTAATGTATGGCTGGACATCAGCCATAAATAAGTTCTAGGAAGACTCCTGTAGCTTTTTGTATCACCCTATAATTTATAATAAAACTCTAGCAGATATGTCACAAATTATTTATTGTTAAGCTTCACTAAACTGGTCCTCTGTTAATATTGTAACCAAGCCCATATTAGAAATAAGATCAGAATTCTCTTTGAATTTACTTGTAATCAGTTATCAGCCACAGTTATTTCCCTTGAAAATATATAAGAATCACTTAAATGCAATAAAACAAAGCTAGGTCTAATTTTTACATGAGATTTTGGTTAACATTTTTTAAAAATCAGATGATGTCATTTAAATGTGAAAGTCATTACAGAAATTTATATTATGATAGAAAATGTAGAACTCATAAACTTGCAAATGGACAAATATTGAAAAGTACTTTTGCATGCATGTAATTGGAAAAATGAAATAAAATTTCAAAAAAAAGATGATTATCACACCAGCCCTACCACAAGTTCTCTTTATTGCTATCTGTTGACTATCATATCAAAAATATGATAAAAACATTCATTACTACTATTTCTCCTTAAAAAAAATAAACTTCGGGGCGGCTAGTTGGTGTAGTGGATAAAGCACCGGCCCTGGAGTCAGGAGTACCTAGGTTCAAATCCAGTCTCAGACACTTAATAATTACCTAGCTGTGTGGCCTTGGGCAAGCCACTTAACCCCATTTGCCTTGCAAAAACCTAAAAAGAAAAAACAAAAATAAACTTCCATTCATTTAGGAGGAGACCTTAAAGCCTTAAATATCTATTCCAGTGGGGGGGGGGGGGGGGGTTGAGACTTCCTCCCCTTATCTCCACTAAGTCAGAAGTGCAGGTAGTCACTCATAGACTGATCCATACTGGAGCTTTGACTGGCTGTGTTTCTGGTCTGGGCCAGTTTACTCCTCTTAAGCAGGCTGTTAGTGGCTCCCTGCTCCCAGGTGCTCACCATATTGGTGCCAGGCTTAGTGTTGACACACCTGGTAAGTTCAGAACACAGCAGCTCAAATGGTCCACTAGCCTCAGAACCATTAGTAGCAGAATTAAGTTTGTGCCACAAAATAAATGTCTTTTCAAGCCTAGGATATATTGTACTTGACAGTTATTGAACTCTGATAGTTGACCTTGATTTATAGAAATTGGCCTGAATTTTGAGCCTTACTCAGAATATTTCAATACTTCAATACAACTGTGATCCCACTGATAGAGAGTTAACAGTTCATTCATACCCTCTTATGATGGGTGATGTCTGTTTGACTTTTCACCCCCAAATCCTCCACAGAAGAGTCTACCCTTCACCAAGCTAGAAGGAAGTCTTTTTTCTAGGTTTTTACACATTATGAAAGTACCAGTGGAGTACCCAGGATGTCCATTGTCACTAAATGGCAAAATACCTATATATTCTGCCTAGTGTTAGAAATGACAATTTTTAGCAAGTTGATCGGGGTCTGTAATAATTGGTTGATATACTGCTATATTCAAGATACAGGCTTCATTAGTAGTAATTCAAAGATTATAGGTCTTTGTCCATCACTAGCAACACAGTGAAGAACCCAATTATGGAGGTCTTCTGTGTTCCTCTCTGCCTTTGTGAGGAAAATGAGATAAAGAAAGATGATTGACTCTATATAGATGCACATATACATATTCACATTGCTTAATGTGGCTTTCAGCTTGGTTTGTAAAGGTGAAAATGCAAGAAATAAAAGTTTGGATGGGGAAATAAATCTGAAAAAAATTATAGCTGCACCTAGTTTGAGCTGTTCTGATATTTTTGGAATAAAGGTTGTTTCCAAGTTGAATGCAATAGAGGTTCAGAAGTTTTAAATAATGCCAGTTAAAATTTGACTTCAAACTAAAATTGGGTCTTAATTTCATAGCTTTGTGTACAAATAAAGATCTCTAGAGCTTTGGAGATTTTCTTTATTTAAAAATCAATTCGGCACTAAAATTGCCAGCCATCTTCTTCTAGAAGCCCTAGTTCCTTTAAATAGTATTGAGCAGTATATATGTGGTATTCATTCCTTTAGAAAATCAAACTTGGTTCATTTCAGCATGGTGGTTTGTGGGGGAACCAAACTACAATAATCAAAACCTTATTCTCTGCTTGGGACATTTCTTGTCATTGTTTTTAATACTCTGCTAATTAACCATTTACTTTGGATCTCTTGGTTTATTTAAGTTACTGTTATTTTCACTTTATGGTCCTTCCAACTTTCTAAAGCAAATGTCTTTTTTGGTCTTTTATTATTCTTATAAAATTTAATGTTTTTTCCTAATAAAGCCTAAATGGAATTGATTTTTGATATATACATATATATATCTTAATTATATATACAAAACCAATATTAATAGTGAAATAAATAAGGGAGTTTCCTTTATTCTTAAATAAATATGGCTTCTAATGTATATTTTTTATATTTAAAAATGAGATATTCCTAATTTGATTATAATAGAAAGTCATGTGAGTCTAATTTTAATTAAAATTATCCTGTTATAGTTTTTCTATTACCTTTTCTGATTTTAATATCTTTTTTTTTTATTATAGGTCCATAATTAAAGTAAAAGATGGCGAGGCCAAGCCACAGCAGCTACGTCCTTCAGCAGCTAAACAACCAAAGGGAATGGGGTTTTCTCTGTGACTGTTGTATTGCAATTGATGACATTTATTTTCAAGCTCACAAAGCAGTTCTAGCTGCTTGCAGCTCTTATTTTAGGATGTTTTTCATGAACCATCAGCACACCACTGCACAACTGAATCTTAGCAACATGAAAATTAGTGCTGAATGCTTTGATCTAATTTTGCAGTTTATGTATTTAGGAAAAATTATGACAGCCCCTGCCAACTTTGAGCAGTTTAAAGTAGCAATGAACTACTTACAATTATACAATGTTCCTGACTGTTTAGAAGATATACAGGATGCAGACTGTTCTAGTTCAAAATGTTCGTCTTCTGCTTCCAGCAATCACAATAACAAAATGATATTTGGGGTACGAATGTATGATGACTCCATAGCTAAAAATGGCAGTGAAGCAAACAGGTGGTGTGTAGAACCAAGTTCAACGGTAAATACATCACAAAACAAAGAGCCTGATGAAGAGTCTTTACAGTTAGGCAGCTTTCCAGAACAATTGTTTGATATATGTAAAAAAAGCTCTGTGTCCAAATTATCTAACCCAAAAGATCGTGTGTCACGGCGTTTTGGAAGGAGTTTTACCTGTGACAGTTGCGGATTTGGTTTTAGCTGTGAAAAGTTATTAGATGAGCATGTGTTAACCTGCACTAATAGACATTCATATCAAAACGCAAGGGCATTTCATAGGACAATAGATGGAAGAGATGGAAAAGATGGTAATATCAAAACTGACTCCTGTGAAAAGGATTCTTCTAAAGCATTTTCTGTACAAATAGACAAATGTAGAGGGGACACAAGCCAAGCCACCAATGATTCATCATCAACCACTGGAAACAGAAAGAGCAATACAGCAGAATCTGAAGTTGTCGGGGAAGAGAAGAGCAGAGCTGCTGAGAGAAAGAGGATCATCATCAAGATGGAGCCAGAAGATCATCCTAAGGATGAATTTAAAGATTTCAATGTTATTAAAGTTTCTGATAAGGACTGCAATGAATCCACCGACAATGATGAATTAGAAGATGAACCTGAAGAGCCATTTTATAGATATTACATTGAAGAAGAGGTCAGTATAAAGAAAAATGCTAGGAAACTTTTGAAGCCTCGGATGTCTGTAAACACAGATGAAAGAAGCAGTTTGGAAAATACAAGGCACCCTAACAAGGACAGTCCTGTACAAGGGGATACAGAAGGTACATCATGTGAACTGTGTGGACAAACAATAACTGAAGAAGACCTGTCATCTCATTATTTATCAAAACATATAGAAAATATCTGTGCTTGTGGTAAATGTGGTCAAATACTAGTCAAAGGTAGGCAACTTCAAGAACATGCACAAAGATGTGGAGAACCCCAAGATTTGACAGTGAATGGGTTAGGAAACAGTGAAGAAAAAATGGACATGGAAGAGAATACTGATGAGCAATCTGAAATAAGAGATATGTTTGTTGATATGTTAGATGATTTCAGGGACAATCATTTTCCAATGAATAGTCTTCCCCAAAAACAATTATATAAACATTCTGCATGTCCTTTTCGGTGTCCTAATTGTGGTCAGCGTTTTGAAAATGAAAATCTTGTGGTTGAACATATGTCCAACTGCCTAGACCAAGATATGTTTAAGAATGCCATTATAGAAGAGAATGAAAGAGATCATAGAAGAAAACATTTCTGCAATCTTTGTGGAAAGGGATTTTATCAGCGTTGCCACTTAAGGGAACACTATACAGTCCATACCAAGGAGAAACAATTTGTTTGTCAGACATGTGGAAAGCAGTTTCTAAGAGAACGTCAGTTGCGACTACATAATGATATGCACAAGGGCATGGCCAGGTATGTCTGTTCCATTTGCGATCAAGGAAACTTCCGAAAACATGACCATGTACGGCATATGATTTCTCATTTATCTTCTGGTGAGACAATATGCCAGGTCTGCTTTCAGATATTTCCAAATAATGAACAATTGGAACAGCATATGGATGTTCATCTATATACATGTGGAATATGTGGTGCAAAGTTTAATTTACGAAAAGATATGAGATCTCATTATAATGCCAAGCATTTGAAAAGAACATAAGTGGTTCCTACTGTAAGAGTATTAACTTGACAACAAACAAAACACCAAAGCAAGGAATATGATATATTAGAATTTGATTTTATAAAACGGATTGTTGGAAAAAGCATATTTTATGACCTTTTTACCTTTTAATATCTTTCTTTAGAATCATTAAGCATATAAATGTTTATCATTTTTTTCTGTTATTTTTCCTGTTAATAGAAATGTTTGTTTTTAGTTTTGCCATAGCTATGATTAAAATTACTTTTAAATGTAGACTAAAAGCACAATGTTATCCCTTCAATGACTTATTAAACTCATAGTTCCATATCAATAAGCTGATTTTACTATTTTCTGTGTTTTTCCTAAATGCTATCTTCTGAAATTTAAATACATCAAGTGAACATCCTTGATTTTTGTTTTTAATTTAAAAAAAGAAATCAGTTCTGAGAAACTAGTCACTTTACTTGTAACTGATATGTCAAAACAGCAGTGACTTAACCATTGTTCTTATTCTTATCATTAATGAAGTCCAGATTCTGAAATTGATAAGAATATTAAGTAGATTGGTTGAACTAAATCTAATCTTAACATTTACATAGGCCAGAATTTTACACTGAAAAAGACCAAAAGAGGTTAAAAATGAAGAAAAGGTGAAAAACACCTAAATGAATTTAATTGTAAAAATTAACCAAAAAATAAAAGTACATTGGATAAAGAAACAAATAACTTTATTCCACTTAAGAAATGGGGATAAACCAACCAGTTCTCTGCAAATTAAAATATCATATTACTGTTATATTTCTAATATTACAATTTAGTAAATCAAACTATCCTAAATTCTACACTACTTTAGCTTCAATTCTTGTTGTTTATAGGTGAATTTTAATACTATCACCTAATTAATTGAAGGAAGATGATTTTTTCATTAAAATTCTATGGTTTTCTGATTTTTAAAAGATTTTAGGTAAACATTATATATTAATAAAAATTAATAAAGATATCAATTCTAAATATGATTATTCTATAAAAGCACAAGGCTTGAAGAGCAAATGTTACTGTGTTTATATATTATCTAAACTTTGGAGAAAAACCTGGGGAAAATAATAGTTTTTAATCACACTGTTTCTCTGTCACGGGCTTGTACAATTTTTGACAATGCCAAATATATGCATATGTATACACATCTATTTGTGTATATATCTATAAAATGATGTGGTTCAGAGTATAACCTGAAGTGTATCACAGTCAAATCAGTATTATTGTTAGATGCTAAAGCAGGGTTTATTTAATTACATGTGAGCTAAGATATTGACATAAAATTTATCTATTAAATAACTTATAAGCTGTCATGTGATTTTTTTTTAAAACAAATGTATTGGGGCGGCTAGGTGGCACAATGTCACTGTGCCCTGGAGTCAGGAGTACCTGAGTTCAAATCCAGCCTCAGACACTTAATGACCTAGCTGTGTGACCTTGGGCAAGCCACTTAACCTCATTGCCTTGCAAAAACCTAAAAAAAATTTTTTTTTTGCTTGGACCCCATTTAAATGCATACAAATGTATGGTGAAAAGGAATGTTTTTAAAACAACAGTTTATTTTTTAAATATTTTTTGTGCACATTAATATTTATTTTTAAATTATTGTTTCACATTGCAATTTTAAGTTACACAAGTTATGTTTTTGTGTACTTTTTGCTGATAAATAGAAAAAATGACTCAGAAAACTGATATGCTAGCACAAACTTGGCTGAAAGAGAAGTATTGTAGCACACACAGTGAGCTGTGCAATGCTTTGGAGAGGAGCCAAATAGCACAGAGGAGACAAAGCAGAATTAGAACAATATAATAAGCAACATAATAAAAGGGCAAAAAGAAAAATACAGAAGAAAGCAGATAAGAAACTTGGAAATAAGAAAGGTTCTGATAGATACGATAGAAAATGATTGAGGTTAGCATTAGATACTTTTCAGATTAGAATATTAACTTTAGATTGTTATTAAGGCACAGCCATGTGATATTGTTCACAAAATAATGAACAGATTTTGAAAATATAAATTAAAAATAAAATGAAGTAATGCAAAGGACAATTAAAATATTGACAAATGCAGATCCTTGGTAATAACTTTTAAAGTTAGGTGGTAGCAGACAAAATGACAATTTCAGAATTGTGGTTACTGTATACTATTGAATTGACTTTTCCTTGAGATAATCTTAAAGTGCTTTATGTAAGGTGTTTAGTAAATATTTGTTAGTTGAGTAAGTAAGGAGGTAGCATAGTGCAATACATATCACATTCCAATTCTAATGGATTTGGAAATAGAAGTTCTGGACTTTCCCTTTCTCTTCTACCAAATACCTGTGAGACCTTTTAAGTCACAGCCACTCTTGGCCTTATTTCACCATCATTAAAAAAATAAGATTAGACTAGCAAAGGTCACTTCTATCTCTAAAATTGTCTCTATGAATGAATGGATTTCCATGAGTCATCTAAATATGTCTTGTATTGCTCTTCTATAGAAAGGGGCTGCTAATCTTTTTTAGAAAACACTATTCTTCCATTTAGGTAGCAGAATTTAGTTTAGAATAATTTGACATATGCTAGCCTCTGACTGACCTTCCAGCAGTCAGCAAATAACAGTGATAACTATTATGTTTATGAAACAAATGTCCATAGGTTGAGTGGATGCTTATTTAACCCTTCCTTGCTCACCTCTACCACCCCACATTATGTGCACAGAGGCACATACTTTTTTTGGTTCCTATTAGCCATTGGAAACTTAAAAAACTTAGATTTTCCTTACCTAGGAGGACAGTGTTAGTGGACAGAATGAGTTGAGTGAGCATTTATAGATGGCTTCAGCTTGTCATTTGTAGGGTAGAGGTAGAAGAAAACTAGTCAGTACTCTTAGACCTGAATCCATTTTCCTCTTGCCTCCTCAAACTCCAAAATGGGAGGATTTTTCCATTCAGTCCCTTAGTGTAACTTCAGCCATTAAGGAGATGCAATAGGGAGCAAAGAATTCAGTATCTGCCTAGTGACTTTCCCTTAGTTCTAAGATGCTTAAAAACTAAACCTAAAGTCAGTGAGACAGATAGTACCCTATCTTGCAGATCTTTCTCCCCTTTTAAAACTTTTTTCAAGTAAACAATCGTTTATTAATTGACTACTATATTGTTAGTCACACAGCATGAAATCTTTAAGGGAGAAATATTATCATTCCACAGTTTTCCAGTGATAACTATGTAATTTTAGCATGTAGCCTAATGAGGTTTCTCAAAGAGTAAAGTTGTTAAGGAGTAGCAGTGGTATCAGGTCTTAGATATTGGAAATATTTCCCTTCCCCCCCACTTTAGAGTGAAAATATCAAAGAATGATGATATGCAGTATAGAGTAAATGTTATTGTGAGAACTTAAGTAAATATGTTTTGAGTGCTAATAAATTCAAACAATAAAATGGGAATCCTAGAATGTCTAGTAATAAAATTATGGAAGGACCAAAACACAGCAAAATTTTATAAGGATGTCGGGTTATAAGATATCTTAGAAGCCATCTCCCCACTCCAACCATATCTGATTTAGAATCTTCCCCAGCAACATTTCCATTAAATGACTATTCAGCCTCTGCTTAAAAGCTCTTAAATGGCTATTATTTCCTGAAGCAGTCCTTTTTGCTTCTCTGTATTTCTGTTAGGAAATTAATTAATTGAATTAATCCCAAATCTGCCTTTCTACAACTTAAAACTTATTACTCCCTGTTCTGCCCATTTTAGTACCAAACAACATATTAAATCTTTCCAGTTCAACTTTTTAGTCAATGCTTCATGCCAGAAGCTCTCAATTCCTTTAGCTAATTATTTTGAGGTATGTATTTGAATCCCTTCACCTTTATGGAAGTTCTTCCCTGGATGCCCTCCAGCTTACCAAAGTACTTTCTAAAATAAGTAATCTGTACTGCAGTAGATGTAACCAGGGCAGACAACAATCACCTCTCTACCCCTAGACCCTATGCCTTTGATGTAATTTTAAATTGCATTAGCTTATTTGGCTGGTGTTTCAGACTACTGATTCATGTTGAGCTTGTAGCCCAGTAAAACCTCATCTCTTTCAAAGACCTCTTGTTTAGCAACACCTTCCCCACCTTATATTTGGGTTAAAATAAACTTTATTAGTATAGGATTTAACACTTTTCCCTATTTAAATTTGGGTTCTGGGAAGCTAGGTGGCGTAGTGGATAAAGCACTGGCCCTGGAGTCAGGAGTGCCTGGGTTCAAATCCAGTCTCAGACACTTAATAATTACCTAGCTGTGTGGCCTTGGGCAAGCCACTTAACCCCATTTGCCTTGCAAAAACCTAAAAAAAAAAATTAACAGCAGAAAATTATCAACAAAGTTAGCATTTCCATAAGACTAGGTAAAAAGAAGCCATGAAGCTATCACATATACCTTTTTTTTACGTTTTTGCAAGGCAATGGTATAAAGTGGCTTGCCCAAGGTCACACAACTAGGTAATTATTAAGTGTCTGAGACAGGATTTGAACTCAGAGCACCTATCTACTGTGCCACCCCCTAGTCACCCCCACATATAGCTTTTTAAGAATATTTGTTAAGTTCAACATATTAATAAACAGCATTGCTCTTCTTATCCATGATATAGTAGGGTTTTTATAAAGGACTTTTAAAAGCCCTTTTTGTTGTACCTAGTATTCACTGACGGTCTCAATACATTCTGTTCTAACACACCATATATTTCGTACAGGTCATGTGACATTCATTTTCTATTACTTGTTCTATCTTCTGTACATTTTTTAAACTGAAAAATATAGTTCCTTAATGACATTGTTCTTTTTTAGATAATTCCCTTTTCCCTTCTAAATCTAGAAAATCACAATAGAGATAATGTTACAAAGGCATTGGTAAATTAGTCATGATAAAAAATTGAATGAGTATACTTCCAAAAGTCACACAAAATCAGACTACTAAGAAGTATCTGTATATACTTCAATATCTGAAGTAAACAAAAAGAGAACACTGATTATATCCTTTTAATTCTACCTAGGTCCTTCCTCTAATAATAAGAAATTTATTAATCTTGTCCCATCTTTTCTAGAATTTCTAGTAAATTCTAGGAGAGCCTAACTTCAGGGATTAATTCCATTTTCTTATTGATTAGAGTGGAATAGAGGTGGAACGGAGCCTTAAGAAATTCAGGCAAGTTAAAGACTGCTTCTTAAAATTTGTAGTAGGAGTTTCCTGTAAAATTCTATAGATATCCTCTCTCTGACCCATATTCCCAAGAAATACACACAAATTAAGATCAAGGAAAAGAACAATGAGTTGTGGTCAAGAAGGCCTGGATTCAAATCCCACCTCTCCCACTATATTACTTCACTTGAGACCTCAATTTCCCCCATCTGTAAAATAATCACATTAAATAACTTTAGTAATCCTTTCTATCTAGAAATCAATGATCCTTTGCTCTTCATTGGCCTGCCATTATTATTTCTTAGATCCATAAGTCCATATGTGCAACCCAGGATTAAAAATGTCTGCTACTTTCAGTTCTGTATCGGAAGGCAAAAGCATGGAAAGAGTGCTCTGATGGACTAGAAATTAAAAGCTCTAGCTCTGCCACTAATTAACTTTTTAATTTTGGATATCATTTTAATTTTGGTCCTCATTTGGTAGCTTGGTGGCACAGTGAATTGAGTGCTGCACCTAGAATCAGAAGACCTGAATTCAAATCCATCTTCAGATAGATTTGTGACCCTGGACAATTCAGTGCACCTTAGTTTCCCTCAGTTTCCCCATATAAGAAATGGGGGTAATAATACCCACTGACCTAGCAGAATTGTGAAATTCAAATGAGAATATTCACATGAATATTAATCCATAAGGTATCTTGCAAACTCATCTGTATAACAGCAAAGTATTTAAGGTTTACAAAGCACCATATGATTATTATTCATTTTCTATATATAAACTTATGACAAGCACCATAATATATGGTGGTTAGAGAGATGACCTCAGAGTCTAGGAAACCAGAATTCATATCTTGCTTCTGACACATAATTGTTTGAGTTACTCTGAATAAAGTGACATACTTTTCAGTTCCCCAGCTAACCCCTGAAGACTCTAAATTACAAAGCAAGCAATGATCAACCCTGGAGGAAAGCTTTCTTATCAAGAGTTCCCAATCTAATGAAATCACAGATGCAGTTCTCTTTCCCTTCTATCTTCTATCCCTCCCACCCCCACCCTTGCAATGTGTGAAGTAGATACAAATATTAACCTCATTTTCCTTGTGAGGAAATAAGTTCAAAACCATGTAAATAACTTGCCCATATTCACACAGTTTAAGACTCAGGTGAGATTTGGACCCAAGTCCTTTTCACTACACTACACTGCCTCTATAAAATGAGGTTGTACCTAATGATCTTAAATCACTTCCATCTCTACAACAGTATTACTCTATATTTTACAAGCAAGTGTTATGCACAATAGTTAAACACATATTTTTTAATTCCTTTGAAGAAAATAAAATGATCTGTAATCTGATGCAGCCCCTTTCTACTTCTGCAAAGGAGTAATAATGAGAGTAATGGAAAAATTCAGAGAATGCAAAGAATCACAATTTTCAGATTATCTGGAAACAATTTTATATTTTATAATATCCTTTTCCAAAAACCGTTTTATTTTAATATTGACATTTTCTCTATAAATGAAACCAAAAGAAGGAAATTGCAGCTAAATGGAAGGATGATTTAAAAGTTTTCCGTTGTCAGGCACCTAAAGATAATGGCATAGTACCTTGATAATACAGCTAAAAAAATCAAGAATCATTGCATAGGCACTTAATTATCTTGCATTGCAGTGTACATAGTAAATATTTCTAAAAGTCCAACAAAGAAGTAATTGGAGTTAATTTACCAATGTTTGATGCAGACAATTCACAATTCTATGAAAAATTCAATAAGATCCTCCAAACATGTACTTTAATACACAGTGACTTTAATGAGAGTTGGAAAATATGATTTGGGAATAAGAAACAAAAGAAGCTAAATGACTATAGGCTACACAAAAACCTCACCTCTATATTATTTTTTTTTTCAAGAAGAGAGGATAGTAAGACATGAGGTACTGAAATAGCCACCCCCCCAAAAATTATTACATTTTGACAGACAGAAAACAGCTGATTAGTAGTATGGGAGTCACTTTCTAAATCAATTGCCTGAATACAGTCTGAACTGTTGGTCCAGGAAGAAATTTGAATAAAAATGGAAATATGAAATTAAAAGAACTCCAATCTGACTTACTTGAACAAGCTAACCAAATGAGGGAAGATACGTTAAAGAACCAAGATGGGGGTCAGCTAGGTGGCACAGCGGATCGAGCACCGGCCCTGGAGTCAGGGGTACCTAAGTTCAAATCCGGCCTCAGACACTTAATAATTACCTAGCCGTATGGCCTTGGGCAAGTCACTTAACCCTATTGCCTTACAAAAAAACCCAAAATCAATACAGATTACTGACATTGCTAAGGAAGTTTAATGCATATAAATAATTTGCCTCAAGGAGGACGCTTTTATAAACTTGTTTATAGTCTTACAGAGGAGGAGAATGTAGATTTGAGTAGTATTGTCACATAAAACAGCAAAAAGCAGTTAAGGGGGAAAAAAACATTCACAGAAAATTTGATAGGCATTTCACCATCCTCCCAGTCATACAGATTTATAATCTTTGAATCATTCCTCTCCCTCACTTTTCCAATCAATTACTAACTCTTACTGATGTTTCCAATGTATTCCTCCTTTAAATTATCTTCATTCACATGGCTACCATCCTAGACAAGGTCCTACTCTCTTAATTTACCAAAATAGCCTCTAAATTGATCCATTTCCACCCTTTCCCTTCTCCAGTTCAATCTTTGCATAGTTGTCAAAATAGCCTTCCTAAATGTCACTCCTTTCAAAAATTTTAAATGACTCCCATTCTCTACAGAATAAGATAAAAGCCCAGCCAGACAATGAAGGCCCCTAATCTAGCTGCCACCTACCTTTTCCAGTCTCATTCCATCTCACTTCCCTTCTCAAACTCTAAAAACTACTGTTTTCCTAAATTTGATAGTCCAACTTCCATTACCTTAAATTTATACTTGGTTATGCCTGGAATGACCCCACTTTTCATGGCTGCATCATTCTTATCTCCTTTCAAATCTCAATTTAGATTCAACCTCCCTCCATGAAGTTTTCCCTCATTCCCTCAGTTGTTGGTGTTCTCTCTTGCCTCAATTTTCCTTGTACTCTATTTTTTCTGTACCTTTTCCCTCACCATGTAAGATGAATATTACTTGTTAGTAAAGACAACATTTTGTTTTTGTAGCTAGGATAGTACTTTGCAAAGATAGGTACTTAGTAATTATTGTGACTGAAGTAGGCAACCTAAGCCAGATCCTCAAAGCAAGGAATAAAAATCGGAAAAGACTTGTCAAGACTTCTATGTTAAACCTCTTTCCATTAATGAAGTGGAGATGCCACATTTAGACTAACTCAGCTATATAAATAAACTAATGGCCCACTAAAGAAAACAAGAAGGAAAGGAGAGCTGGACTAGACCAAATACATACAGAAGATTTCCACCTAAATAAAACACAATTTTAAGAATTTTGATGGATCAATTATCTGAAACAGAATAAGAAATGTTTGGGGAAGAAAAAGAATAAGTGTTGGGATTGCTGAAAAGAAGTGATCAAGAAAACAATAATTACTAATCTTCATGTTTGCTTTCCCACATCTAAAAAGATCTTTGAAAACACATTTATTTGAAAATCCTTGATTTGGGAATGAGATGGGAAGAGAAAGGCTTTTTATAAATTGTTCTGCAACAGATCATATATTTATAGTAACACAAATGACTGTTGTTCTTCATTCTCAAAGGGGACCATGACATCAAGGAAATGATGCCATGACCTGCAAGGACGGGCTGTACAAAGTCACCAGTCTCACTCTCTCCTCTGGTGCTATCTGGGTCCAGTGGCAAGATATATTTCGGTTCAACTGGAGATGGTGCTGGATGTAGTGGGAGACTCTGGTCTCAGTTTGACTAGGGCAGTACCCATTCAGGGATTAAGGCTAGGTAAGAAATGAAGTAGAGAATGGCCTCTTTTCCAAGTAAAAACAAAAACAAAAACTGGGAGGGGAAGTCCCTCAGGATTTTTGACCAAAATAGAAACAACTGCTATTTACACTTACTATGAGCCAATTCAGGCCCATACTATGACTGAAGGATGCAATCAATGTGATCTCTGAGGGTTTTTGTTTACTGACTTCAAAAAAGTCTTTGAGGGGCAGCTAGGTGGCCCCAGAGTCAGAAGGACCTGAATTCAAATCCCCAGCCTCAGACACAATAACAATTACCTAGTTGTGTGACCTTGGGCAAGTCACCTAATCCCATTGCCTTATCAAAAAAAAATCTTTGCTTCAGTGGAGTAAATGCTGCCTTAGAAGCTCTCTTTTTCATCAAAGTTTCTTCCCCGTACTCATTAAAATCATGCAAAATTCCTTTATAATAGATAATTTTGTCCAATAACCCTTTATTTAAAGGTAAAGCATAACAATTAGAAGTGTATGTTCACTAAATGTGTTTGCTATTCTTTTTTCCACATTGGTATTTTATTTTTCTAATTACATGTTATGTTTTCCAACATTCAATCCATTTCATATTTATCAGTTACACAGTTTTCTACCACCTTCCCTTTCCACCCCTCTTCTCAGCAGCAAACAGTCTGGTATATATATGCATTTGTACATGTTTACATAGTAGTCATTTTATGTATAAAGAATTAGGACTAAGAAAAGGAAAAAAACCATGGGACAGGAAGGAAAAAAAATAAGAGAAATTGTTTTTAAAATGAACATAGGGGCGGCTAGGTGGCGTAATGGATAAAGCACTGGCCTTGGAGTCAGGAGTACCTGGGTTCAAATCCAGTTTCAGACACTTAATAATTACCTAGCTGTGTGGCCTTGGGTAAGCCACTTAACCCCATTTGCCTTGCAAAAAAAAAATGAACATAGTATTCATTCAGATTCTGTGTTTTTTTGGGATTTTTTCCCATTTGGATGTGGATGGTGTTCTCCATAACAGGTCTCTCAGATGTCTGAACTGCTGAGAGGAGCTGGTTATTTTCTTGAACAAAATGGACAGGAATTCTCTACATGAAGAGGTTCTCCAAATGTACCTGTTTGCACAAAACATCATGTTAATCTTGTTATGCCCCCAGAATGTTAAAAGTCCCTAAGGGAGATTATAATCACTCAAAAGTATTTGTCAAGTAGATGAAGAATGCCTATTGTCTATAGATCATGATATATAATAATATTATTATATGTAGTAGAGTTTGACTGGAGAGGCCAGAAACAACAGTAAGTAGATGATTGGCAGCTGAGACAATTGATAGGATGACATCTGGATGCTGTTACCAGGAAAACTCTACATAATACGTAATATTACATATCTTGGAGAGACACTAGATGGACAATGAATTGGGCTCAAAATTGAAAGGAAGCAAGTTAGAGTGCAAAATTGTTCAGTGCTTTAAATGACTTTAGGCTTATTAAAATAAAAGGTCTAGCTTTTTAACACTAATGTTCTTGTAATGAAACCATATGGCTACAAGTTATAAACTACCAAAGTCTCTGAGGAATTCAAGATATAGGTCATTTAAAGAGAATAGAGGAATGCACACTGAGCATGAAAAGGCAGCAACATATTACTAATAAAGAATCATGTATAAGGAAACAGTATAAAAGATATTAGAAAAAATTATTAGAAAAGGTAGTCATGTAGTGAGAGCAATGGATAGCTTACGTGCTCTATAATTACCCAATCACTGCCAAGAGATAAAACATATTGAGAGGATCCTTTGTAAAGGATTTCTGAGAGAATATGGACAAGAGTCACATAGGATAAGAAGGTGAGGATGATTGTACTATTGCAGGGAATATTCATGTCAGTGAGATGAATCATTAACCCAGAACAATGTTTTATAGAACAGAGTTAATGACTTAATGCTACCTCCCTTCTCATTTTGAATTAAAATTAAAACCCAGATAGCATTTTGCAAGCAATTATGACAGATATATAGCAAAGTAAATGTGTTGTTTGGTCCCTTCCCCGGGAATCTCACTTTGATCATCATATGCCTATAATTACCCCTTCAAATTCTAACATCCCTTTCACTTTAGTGATGCCCCTCTTTCATCCCCTTCCACTGAATATCATTTTATACTTGTATCATACTCAAGTATGCTAAGTGGCCATATAATTTTAGCAATAAATAATTATTAGGAAAGAGAAATAGGACTGAATTTGATGATTTTGCTCTAAATTTGTACCACTATATGTCATAAAAATAAAACAAAATCTATTTGACCTCACTATGATTTTGACTGTCGATTTCCTTAAGCTGTTTTTTAAATTATAATTTAATGCTTTAAGAATCCATTGTTTCACTAGTAAGGGTACTCCCTCCCATTGGAACTCCTCTATTCCTCAGTGGATGATATTCATGAATTGCTATTTAAAACAACTGTTACATAATGATTAACTTACATATAAGTCTCTAAACTGAGGAACTAATATGACAGACATGCATCAATCACTTAGTCTATACTCAAGGCCTTTTCAGTTTATTAGCACTTGCCAGAGCTAGTGTTCTACCAGCATAAATTTTGAGAACCTACTGGCTCATAGTAGATACTTAATAAATGATTTGTGGGCTTGAAGTGAAAAAAGGGAAAGAAATCAACCAGAATTCTATGGGCCTCTACCCTATGCCAGATGCTGGGCTAGGCAATAACGATGCAAAGACAAAAAGGCAAAACAACTACGACCCTCAGAACTAAATTAAAAAGATACCTAGTTGAGTGATTAAACAAATTTAGAACTTATTTTCTCCAGAAATGGTGCAAAATGAGAGATGTATCACTTCTGTCATAGGATCACATAATTAGACATGGAAGGAAATCTTGAGATCTAGTCCAACCCCTTCATTATATAAACAGCAGCCAATGGAGGTTTTAGTAATATACTCAAGGCAAGAGTCAGAATTTGATCCAAAGTGGGGTGGCTAGGTGGCACAGTGGATAGAGCACCGGCCCTGGAGTCAGGAGTCCTGAGTTCAAATCCAGTCTCAGACACTTAATAGTTACCTAGCTGTGTGGCCTTGGGCAAGCTGCTTAAACTCTATTGCCTTGCAAAAAAAAAAAAAGAATTTGATCCAAACTCCTCAGACTCTGAATCCAACATTCTTAGAATTACATGATGATGTCATCTTAATGACAACAGTATCCAAATGTCATCCTATCAATTGTCTCAACTGCCAATCATCTATTTACTGTTGTTTCTGGCCTCTCCAGTCAAACTCTACATGACTGAAAACCATACATCAACACCAAGTTCTGTTAAGGTAGAATGCCATTCTTGATTCCTAACAGAGCTAGGACCTAGTCCAAATGAAAGCATAGCCTTGTTTTCTATCCTCATCATAAAAAAATGGGTGATTATAAACCTATTCTAATCACTGTGACAAATGCCTTTAATATTCATCTTAGCAAGGGGCAGCTAGGTGGCACAGTGGCCCTAGAGTCAGGAGGACCTGAGTTCAAATTTGTTCTCAGACAATTACCTAGCTGTGTGACCTTAAGCAAGTCACTTAACCACATTGCCTTACCAAAAAAAAATCATCTTACCAATGAGATATATTATGTAAAAACAGCATTTTGGCATGATCAACTGTGAATGACTTAGCTTTTTTAAGCAATAGTGACTCAAGGAAACTATGAAGAACTCATAATGAAGAATGCTATCTATCCACAGAGAAAGAACTGATAAAATCTGAGTACAGACTGACATACTTTTACTTGTTTTCGTGATTACACATTTATAACCCATATCAAATTGCTTGCTTTCTCATTAGAGAGAGGAAGAGGGACAGGAAAAAGGGAGAGAATTTGGAACCCAAAATTTTAAAAACAAATGAAAATTGTTTTTACATGTAAATGGAGAAAATAAAATACTATATAAAATAAATATTCATTTACCTCCTCTAAAGTATATTTTAGAGTATTTATTTAGGAGCTATGATGATAACTGCTTCACAAATAACCTTGAGAAAGCAAATTTAAATTTACTTTTAAATTTAAATTTAAATTTAAAAGTCAAACACAATTGTTTCCAGTAGTCTAGCCATAACTTTTTAAGTATTGAAGTAATCTTTGAAATTTTTTTAAAGCAAAAAAATTATAATTTTTGAGCAGCCAGTTTCTATTATTCTTCTTGAGTTTTGTATTTTTCTGTGTGGCAGTGATGAAATAGAGTCTTCTAAACTTCTAGAGGACTGAAAGATCTAATTTTGGAGAACACAAGAAGAATAAATGAGTACAAAATTAAGTCCAAGCCCAAGAAGCAACAGATGTAATTGGCACCATCTTTGACTTTTTTAAAGACTTCAGCAGCCCCAAAGATTCAGATACAAAATAATAAGATAAATAAGCAAAAGTCATATAATTATGATTAAAACAAAACTGAAATATTTTATTTTGATTAACCTAAAGGTTCTTTTGAAAAATCAAAAAGGCAGGGGTCAGCTAGGTGGTGTAGTGGATAAAGCACCAGCCCTGGAGTCAGGAGTACCTAGGTTCAAATCCAGTCTCAGACACTTAATAATTACATAGCTGTGTGGCCTTGGGCAAGCCACTTAACCCCGTTTGCCTTGCAAAAAAAAAAAATTCAAAAAGGCTCTAAAGAGTGACAAATATGTATTAAACTATCAGTTTTATGAATTACAAGTTATATTTTGTAATATAATATATAATTAATAATATATAATTAGGATAAATAAAAAGGGAAGAAAACAATCCTCCCTGAAATCTAATTTAGACTAATGATGTCAAAGTCAAATAGAAATAAGATCACTAGCCATAAATAGGAATACCTTGTAAACACATACTGATTTAGAA
Source organism: Macrotis lagotis (assembly GCF_037893015.1). Lineage (NCBI taxonomy): Eukaryota > Metazoa > Chordata > Mammalia > Peramelemorphia > Peramelidae > Macrotis > Macrotis lagotis. The sequence continues at coordinate 278,488,031 of NC_133661.1, read as the reverse complement.
AATCAAAAATTAACATTATTTATACTTTTATCATATTTTTAGTTATTTTATTAAATATTTCCCATTTACATACAACCTAGTTCTGCTCACTTTAGGAGTGTTTCAGGATACATTGTACTACATGTTTTGATACCTCTGATCCTAGACTATAAAACAAAAACCAAGATTTAAGTGTACTTAGAAAAATAAACCAATGTTCATATTGGGGGAAAATTCACTCATTTATTGTAATTTAATTATTTTAAATTATTTAAATTATTAAATATTTAATTATTGTGATAATTGTCCTTTCTTTTTCTTCTCATCATATTAAAAATATTGCATAAATTTCTGATAAAAAAAGATCGCTTTTATGTTACCTAGAACAGAAATAGTGTTGTTACTTTTAATTATAACTTTTTACCCATTTATCTAGATAATTTAGATCATTAGATGTTTATTCTGAGACATGGATTATTCTTTTCTGAGTTTAATAGCAAAAGCTAACAAAAGTACTACTTTTTTTTTGTAGTGAAACTAACTCTAAGTGAATTTACCTTTCCAAAATTGGAAAAAGCCCTGAATTTCGAAATCTGACAATCTGGGTTCAATCTGAGCTCTATTTACTATGTGACCTTGAGCAAATCACTTTGCCTGAGAATCAGTTTTCTCATCTATAAAATAAAGGCAGTCACACTTATAACTTATACTTCCTACTTCATTGTATTAGAAAACTAAAGAAAATAATGCATATAAAATATTTTATAAAGTTTAAAGCACTTAATGAATATCAGCTATTTGTTGTTGTTTGTGCTGTGTGATTTCAGATAGATAAAACTCTACCTATGAAGATCAATAGCTGTCCTGAAGCATAGAGCCTTTAAGAATTGCAGGGGCCAGGGCAGCTAGGTGGTACAGTGGATAGAGCACTGGTCCTGGAGTCAGGAGGATCTGAGTTCAAATTCAGACACTTAATAATTGCCTAGCTGTATGTCCTTGGGCAAGTCACTTAACCCCATTGCCTTAAATAAAAGAAAAAATTTTTAAGAGCTGCAGGGACCCTTGAGAGTTTAAGAAACTTGTCACACTAATAATATAAATCAAAAGTGAGCTTCAGTCCAGGCCTCCCTAATCTCAGGTTGCCTATCATGCACCTGTCTTTATGGATTAAGGAATAATTCATCCTACTGATCATTACAACATCTTTGCCTTCCTAATGTATTACCAATAATAACATTTTAAATCTTTTAACACTGTAGGTAGTACTCACAACACTAAACACTAGTACTCTAGATACAGATGACAACTTCACTGGGCAAAAAAATTCATCATCCAGCAACCTGGTACTGAGCCTGGAGATTTTCAAGCTTAGACTCAGTTGCTCCTTAGATGAGAATCTACCATAAGGCCAAACCAAAAACTTTGACAGTTTGGTAGGACCTGACAAAGTTTACATTCTTCTAGACTAGCCTTTAAGAACCCAGTGTCACTTTCAAATAAGGATGAAGAATTAAAAATAAAATTATCATACTGTTCACGTTGGGTTTTTAAGGTTTACGAAATATTTTGCACACATTTTCTTGTATTGAAGTACAATATCAATGTTTGTGAAATTCCTGTATAGAAAAGGGTCCCTAACCTCCTTCTGAGCCCTTAGAAATATAACTTTGGCTAGGCACCTTTAGGTCTGAAGATAGTCCAATAGGACCCTAGGGGTCATGGATATACCATAAAATAAATTATTTGTGTCTACCTAAACCAATTTTTTTAACCCTTCTAAAGTCATGGTGATGAGTTAATCTGATATATCTGATCAGTGCACATCAGAAGTCTTAAAAAGTGCTATGAAGCACATTTTGAATTTTTAATAAAATTGATACTGCCTCTTCCCTACCTAATATTTTAACCAAAAAAAAAACAAAACCCCTCCAAATGCAATAGGGCTAAGGAAATAACAGACTTTATTTCCCAATGAAATAATGAATACAAATGAAAATGAAGGCAATATACTGAAAATAGTTTGAAAGAGCCTTTCCAGTCAGTTTCTCAGGTAACAGGTATTTCTAAATATTTAGTATAACCAAGCTGCTGTGTTAAGTGCCAGGGAGACAAAGCAAAACAAAAAGCAAAACAGTCCCCATTTGCTATTTAGTCCAAGGATAAAATAGGTTGTTCTCAAAGGAAGAAATCTGGGGCAGCTAGGTAGCGAAGTGGATAGAACACCAGCCCTGGAAGTCAGGAGGACCTGAGTTCAAATGTGACCTCAGACACTTAATAATGACCTAGCTGTGTGACCTTGGGCAAGTCACTTAACACCATTGCCTTACAAAAAGAAAAACAAATGCAAGAATCAAAGGAAGAAATCCAAGCTATCTATATCTAAGTGAAAAATTGTTCCCAGGTCACTAATAATTAAAGAAATGTAAACTAAATGAACCCTGAAGATACATCTCATACCCATCAAAATTTACAAAAATTACAAATGTTAGAGGTGCTTCAGGAAAACAGATACTTTAATGTCCTGTTGTTGGAATTGTGAATTGGTCCAATCACTCTGGAAAGCAGTTTGGTACGGTGCTTACTTTTTAACCTAGTACTAATGGGCCTTTACCTCAAATCAAAGAAAGAGGAAAAGTTTCTAAATGTACAAAATTTCAAAAATAACAGGTTCCTTTTTGTTGTTGTTGGGGCAGAACTGGAAACTGGGGAGTGTCCATCAATTGGAAAATTAGGCAAGCAAAATTATAATATAGGAATGTAAGGGAATAATACTGTTTTGCTATAAGAAAGAGGGGCGGCTAGGTGGTACAGTAGATAGAGCACTGGCCCTGGGGTCAAGGAGTACCTGAGTTCAAATTCAGCCTCAGACACTTAATAATTACCCAGCTGTGTGGCCTTGGGCAAGCCACTTAACCCCCATTGCCTTGCAAAAAATAAAAAAAATAAAAATAAAAGAAATTATGAAAAGGTCGAATTCAGAGAAAATTGGGAAGATGTATATGAACTGTTGCAGATGAGAGATTGTACCACAAGATCAAATCAAAAACATTTCCAGCTTGATAGAAACAATGGAAACTAACAACTATGTTGCAAAAAAATTTATTTTGAAAGATGTAAGAACTCTGATAAAAATTAATGAGTAATGATGATTCCAGACAACTGATAATTAAGAATACTACCCACAACCTGATGAAGAAGTAATGAGCTAAATATGGAACATGAGACATAGTTTTGGCTATGACTTATATGAGAATTTGACTTAAATGCATATTTGTCACAAGGGTTTTATAGAAGTTGGAAGGGAGGAAAAATAAATGTTTGTTTGTGGAAAAAGTAACATAAAAAAGGGGAAAACCCTACTACCTACAACAAAAGGCAATCATAGTCTTTGCCCTCAAGTAGTTCTAATTCATAAACTATTCAAATACCATTTACTATATTTTATCCCTGAAGCAAACTGGGATTCCAAGTCAATTTCTTTACCTTATCAAAAGTCATGATATTTTAAAATATATAATCAAAGTCAGAATAATGAACTGCTTAAAATATTTTTTCATAGCCTATATATTCATTTTCTGCCAAGGAGCAATATGCCTATGCACATAATAAGTTTTGTTTTATTTTAAAATATAAAATCAACAGTGATGACATCAAGACTGATTTTTACCTTTTGCAGAAAAAAAGAATCATTTCCTTCACATATGGATTATCATAACTCTGCACAAACAAAATCAACATACAGGTGAAATTAGAAGGAAAAGAGTTTAAATGGGGAAAAAATCTTAACAACAAATTCTTTGGTAAAAGTCTGATATCCAAGATATTTGGGAAACTGATTCAAATATATAATGAAAACAATTCTCCAATAGATAGATCAAGGAATATTAAAAGGCAGTTTTCTAGGAAAGGAAACCAAACTATCAATAACATGCTATAAATGCTACAAATCACTAATAACAACTATTAAAAAGAGTTCACACCTATTATATTATCAAGGTTGACAAAAAATAGGAAAATGATCATTGTTGAAAGTGTTGGGGGGGTGGCTAGGTGGCACAGTGGATAGAGCACAGGTCCTGGAGTCAGGAGTGCCTAAGTTCAAATCCAGCCTCAGACACTTAATAATTACATAGCTGTGTGGCCTTGGGCAAGCCACTTAACTCCATTTGCCTTGCAAAAAAACTAAAAAAAAAAAGTGTTGGGAAAGGACAAGAACACTGACATGTTATTGGTGAAGCTGTGAAATGTTCCAGTCATTTTGGAAAGTAATTTGGAACAGTGCTTCAAAAGTCACTACACTAAACATATCTTTTGACATAAAACCACTATTGGTCTTAATGCCCTAAAGAGATGGAAGAATCAGAAAAAGTTCTGTATGTACCAAAGTATATCTGTACTGAGAAAGTAGGTACCAAAAATAATAAAAAGGAAGATTTTTGTTATAACTAAGGACTGAAAAATAAAGGGATGCCTATCAATTGGTAAAGGAATGAACAAATTATGGTATATTAATGGAATGAAATATCACTACATTATAAGAAACAACCAAAGGAGTGGATTCAGATAAATATAGATCAAGTTTTATGAGCTAATGCAGAATGAAATGATCTGAACCAAGAGAATGATATACACTGTGTGTACAACATTGTAAAGGAAAAAAACTTTTAAAGTCATAAGAACTCTGATTAATGCCACGATTAACTGGTTTTAGAGGGCCAATGAAGCAGCATGCTACCCATCTCCTAACAGAGAAATGATGAAGAATTAAATCTCTATTTCTGGAAGTGACTGATACATAATTTTGCTTTGTGTGATGGGGTTATCTAATATGAGACAGATTGGTCTTCATTTTTATTTTGGAGTGGTCTTGAGTAAGGAAAGAGGGCAAAGGATGAGTGATACTGATGAATCCTTTGAAAGCAGCAATAACAGAAAGAGGTTCTGAAAGGGTCCCTAACAAACAGGATAGCTCTGAAACTAATCTACTGAATTTATTATATGCTTTTTAAAAAGCAAGCTTGTAGTTTCATATACAATCTGTTTTTCTATTCTTTGAAGGCAGAAATGCCCATGTAAATTGATATTAAGAACACCACCAACCACATCCCCTGCCAAGGTTTTAATTTTAAGCTAGTACTTAATACACTGAGTTTCATTCCTTAAAGATCACATCACAATCTTGTCTCATAACTCTAATAGGTAAAATCCCAGTTGCGGTGGGGGGTGGGGGCAGAATAATGCAAATGTCAGGTGATGTCCAGTTCAGGTGAATTGTTTTTTCCAACTCCTGGACTTTGCTATCAATTGTTCTATTTATCTCAGCTTGTTTTTATTCAGCCCAGTCCTACATAAGCCAGGCCTGGCTCAAGCACTTAAGATCCTTCAAGGGAGGAAAATGAACCCTTAATGAAATAGATGAAAAGGCCAAGCCTATGAAGAAACTTTGAAGTTCAAATACAGGAGTTAAGAAAAACATAAAAAGGTAAATGAGCATGATCATAAGAGACTAAACAAGAATAAGTTTATATTCTAAAATGGGGGATGATAAACATGTCTCCTCTGAACCCTGAGGAATAGCTGAACCAGTTATGGTGTATAAATTGATAAACTACTATTGTGCTGCAAGAAAAAATGAAGGGCATGGTTTCAGAGAAGCCTGGGAAGACATGCATGAACTAAGGCAGAGTAAAGTGAACAGAACCAGGAAAACAGTTTATACATCAAATGATATAAGAATTCTGGAACAATGTATGGATTTGTTTTGCTAGATTATATGTATTTGTTACAAGTGTTTTGTTTTTTCTTTTCTTTCTTTGAGATGAATGAATAGGATGAAAAGAATATATAATAAGGATAGGGTAGCAAAAAAGAAAAATAAAGAAAAGAAGGTCATTTTAGCATCTTTTTAAAAACAGTACACAAAAGCTCAAGTCAACTCTGAAGGATTTATGATAAAGAAAGCTGTCCATCCCCACTGAAAGAGCTGATGGTCTGAAGAAAGATTGAATCATACTTGTTTTTAAACTTTATTTTTCTTGAGGTTTCTTCTTTGAGGGGAGGTAGGTCCATATTTTCTTTCACAATATGACTATTATGGAAATGTTTTGCATGATTATACATTTATAAACTATATCAAACTACTTACTTTATCAATGAGGGGAGATGATATGGGAGGAAAGAAGAGAATCTGGAGCTCAAAAGTTTGAAAAATGAATTGTTAAAACTTATTTTTACCATATAACTGAGGGAAAATAAAAGAGTACACAGAAGAAAATAAAATGCTAAATGAAAGAATACACAGAATACAGAAAGAAGGCTAGAAAACATTATAGAATAAAGTTTTAAAAATTCATGTTGAAATTTAAAGTTTATTTAAAGGCCACAATTTTATGTATGATCTTTTTTATTCTCTTCCATGTATATGGAAATGCCATTTTATTTAGTGTTTGTTGATATCTGAATAAAAGAAATTCAGAAACCAGAATTAAGAAAACCTAGAGAGAAGAAAGTATCTAGGAGGAAAGAGAGTGAACAGAAATCAAGTAGGATGATGATTAAGAAGTCAAGAAGGGTGACGATTAAGAAAAGTCTATCAGATCTGGGAAATAAGACATCACTGCTGATTTTGGAGAGTGCTGTTTAGGTTACATGATGATCTCAGAAGCTATACTGCAAAAGACTGAAGAGAAGAAATTGGAATCAATAGATAATTTTTTCTGGGATTTTGGCAAAGAAAGGGAAGAAAGACAGTAGGTTCTGATGAGGGGACAGGAACCAATAGATGGACAGGGAATGATATATAGATATATTAAAATATGAAGAGAGAGGGGACAAATAATAGGGCAATCTTCTGGATGGAAGGAATGGATCAAAAGTATATGTTGTATATGAGAAGAGTAATGAGAAGGGTCATCATCAGAGACTGGAGAAAAGGAAAAAATGGGGAAAGATGTTAAATGGTTATGAGATGTAGAAAAATGGGAGAAGAGAGAAAATATGGTAACTGATCTCTATTCTGACCTGTTAAGAGGCAAAGTCCTCAGCTGAGAAATTGAGGACAGGTCTGAAACATCAGCTGTAGGAAGTAGCATATAGAACCAGGTAGGGAAGTTTAAAAGAAATGCTTTGCTACAATCAGGGATCAGTTGAAATTAGATAACAAATTTGTTGTGGGCCCAATCAGTACAGGTTGTGGTTTTTCTTTAGCTTCATTCAGCAGCTCATGAAATAGGAATAGAGGGGATAGATGGTGAGAATAAAATATATAAACAAAGTACTTGACAACTAAGTGATATAATGACTAGAGTGCTAAGCTTGAAATCAGAAATGCTTAAATTTGAATCCTGTCTAATCCTACAAACTGCATGACCTTGGGCAAATTATTTAATCTCTCTCAGTCTCAATTTCCTCTTCTGTAATATGGGGATAATCAAGCCCACTTTATGGAGTTGTTATGAGGATCAAATGAGATAATATATGTTGTTTGCAAACATTAAAGTGCTGTACAAATGTTGGCTATTATTGTTGTTAACTATTATAATATCTACAATGTAGAAGGAAAGGAAATCCCCAGGAAGGTCAAGGCCAGAGCTTGGGGGGGGACACCTATACCAAGTGTTCAGAAATAGGACTATTACTCAGGGAAGGACATGGAAAAATAGATCGGAAAATCTGAATTAAGTATTAACAGCAGGATCAAATGAATTGCCATTTGAAAAATACTTTGCAAAACTTCTATATAAATAAAAACTTTGCAAAAGTTCTATATTAATGTTAGCTATTATTACCTCTATCATCTTCATCATGGATTGTCAAATTATATGAAGAGCCTGAGCAAGTTACAGAAACACAATTTAGACATACACATGATTTATCAGTGTCAACACTGAAGGACTAGAGGACCTGGAATACCACGTATCAGAAGGCACAAGATCTTGGATTCAGCATCTTTTGCCAAGGGAAAAGGTGGATGTTCAACAAAATAGAGGACTTCCAAAGTTTCCTGATAAAAAGACAAGAACTGAACAGAGAATTCAATCTCCAAACACAAGACTCAAGAGAAGCATAAAAAGGTAAGCAAACAAATGTTAGTCAAGAACATCAAATTGTATACAATCTATAAGGGAAGATGTAAAACTTGTAACTCTTGAGAATTGTATAGCTCTTAGGATAATTAAAGGGTTGAATGCAATTGAAGCCAATATAATATTGACAATAGAGATTGACTTTAGAGAATATGGGATGGTTGGTTCTTGTGTTTCCATTGAAGAGGACCAAGATGGCATCCCTATGTTTGAGACAAAAAGCCCAGATGAAAAGCAGGGGTGAATAAACTTATGGGTTTCAGCTTCCTTTGACCTACTTTAATTCTGCTTTGCTCACAAAGCTGAGCACTTTCTCAGATGAGGGCATCTTAGGCTGGGCTGTCTTGAGCCAGAGGCTCCCTTACCTTCCAATCAAGTGTAAAGTTCTTAAGAGAGACCTTCAGTGTCCCAGTACTTGGAGCACTTAGAGACTCTAGAGTTAATTAAATCAGAAGTGACTTTAGGAGCAGAGAGTGAGAACCTATTTGGAAGGTTGTGCTCAATCCACACTTCAGTTATCAAAGGTTTAAATACCCTGGTCTGCAAGGGTGGCACAGTAGATAGAGCACTGGATTCAGAAGGATGGGAGTTTGAATCTGGTCTCAGACACTTGCCACTTAGTAGCTGTGTGACCTTAGGCAAGTCACTTAACTCTGATTGCCTTGAATCCAGGGCATCTCCAGTCATCCTGATTCATATCTGGCCACTAGACCCAGATGGCTCTGGAGCAGAAAGTGAGGTTGATGACTTAGTATAGCCCTTCCCCACCCCCTTATTCAAATCCAATTCATGTGCTTGTCATGGCAACAACTCCCTGATGTGTTATGGTCTTCTTTGAAAATGAAGGACAAATATTATTAACTTCTCTTGAGACTCAATTATCTCATCTGTAAAATGAGGAGGCAGGACTAGAGGAATCTAAGATCCCCTCTAGCTCGAAAGAGATAACCCCATGATTCTAACACAGTGCCTTGACAATTCATTGGTCAAAACTATAAAGGAGGAAAGTGTGACCAGAACAGGACTGATGGTATGGGAGGAGGGATGACAAGACAGTGACGGTGAAGAAGAACAGGTTGGTTGAGTGAGTCAATAAGAAAGACAGATTTGAGAGAAAGGAGAAGTTTGTTTATTCTATTGTGACCAACCAATAGGAAGAACTGAAAATCATAAAGGAATAAAAATTTTAAAAATCAACATTCTGTAGTTAGGGTAGGTTTTTTGTTTGAGTTTTTAGAGTAAATTCATCTATTTTATTCCTTAGAATGAGGAATGGAAAACTTTATTTAACAAGTTTCAAAATATATTTCTTGTCTTAAGCAAAGTTAGGGAACTCAAAGAGGAAAAGATGCATGGGCAGCCTCCTGGATTCCTGTCTTATTTGAAAGTCCAACTTAAATGTTATTTCTCCAAGAAGATTTCTTTCCACCTCTAAGCTGGTACTTTATCTGACTTGGTAAAGCACTTTATATGGACCTATGACAAGTACTAATATTTATTTTTGTTGTCTGTATCACATTCCCCTACAGGTCTATAAGGTCCATGATGCAGGAAACATATTTTATCTGAACTCTGAATCCTCTCCAGCACCTAGGTCACATTAGAAGCTTAAAAAAATATTGGCTGGATTGAACTTGTTCAAAAAGGGTGAAAGTAGAAAGGGAAGAAAAATGTCAGGTATTATTATCTTATTTGTTCTTATACCAATCCTGTAAGATAAATAAATATTACATTTTCCATTTTAAAGATGAAGAAAACTGGGGTTCAAAGAAGTATCTGACTTGCCAGGTCAGCTATCTTATTCATTGAGCTTCTGACTGCCTTTGCCAATCCAACATTCTTTTTACTTATGCCCTCTTTGGCACAAAGAACTGATGAGACACAGAAAAACAAGAGGAAAAAAAGGCAATAGTTCATAGGTCTTAAGATAACCTACTCAACACATCTTGGATTTCATAATGCAATCCTTTCTGCTCTCAGAAATAATAAACCAAATCAAATCAAAATTTGTAAAGTACTTAGGCAAAGGGCCTGGCACATTGGTTTAATAATTATAATTATTAACTGCAATAACTATTCCTAGTCTTTCTTTGTGCACTTAATCTTTTAGAAGCTCTTTGAATGGCAAAGACATAGCAGTACACCAGGGGAAAAGAGATTGCAGCAAGCTATGTAGAAGATTAGATTACAATCAGGCAACGCCTTGAAGTTTATTATATAATTTATGTTCCAAAAGAACTCAAAATATCTAAGGCTTATTTAAAATTACATATTACATAAAAAGAAAAGCAAGCTGTACATAAGAGGTTTGCAGTTTTCTATTCTATTGTAGAAGTATTCACTTTAGTTATCATTTATTCAGTTCACAACGAAAAAATTTTATTTTTAAAATAAAATGTTTATTAAGATCTTTGGTCATATACATAAAACAAAGGCATATAAAAAAAAAACAAACCTAAAGCTTTAATGCCAAAAGGCTATCTATTAAAGAATGCTAATCAAAGGACTTTAGATAGATCAAAATACAAATTGTATTCTTATTGTGATTATTAAAGGTTACTTTACATATACAGTCAAAATATTCAAATGAAATTCTAACAGAACAGCAGTGTGTTTTTTAAAAAATAGTAGTTTTTTGAATTCCACATTTTCTCCCTCCCTCCCCAACCTTTCCCCATCCTAAGATGGTAAGTAATTTGATATAGGTTACATATGTGCAATCATGTAAAACATATTTTCATATTAGTCATGGTGCAAAAGAAAAAAAGTGAAAATAGCATGCTTTCGTCCACATTCAGATTGTATCAATTCTTTATCTAGCTATAAATAACATTTTTCCTCATAAATCCTTTGTAATTGTCTTAGTTCTTTGTACTGGTAATTCACCTTCTTTTGCATTATTTCCCTTGATATTCTTGACCTTTTGTTCTTCTAGATGAATTCTGTGACTATTTTTTCTAACTCTGATATGGCACTGAATAACTATGTTAATTTAGGTAAATTGTCATTTTTATTAGCTTAGCTCAACCTATCCATAAGCAATTGATAGTTTCCCAATTGTTTAGGGATGACTTTATTTGTATGAAAAGATGTAATTGTGTTCATATAGTTCCTGGGTTTATCTTGGCAAATTCCCAAGGACTCCCAAGTATTTTATATTGTCTATAGTTATCTTAAATGGAATTTCACTTTCTATCTCTTGCTGTTAAGACTTTGTTCTATATAAAAATGATGATTTATATGGGTTTATTTTATATCCTGCAACTTTACTAAAGTTGTTAATTATTTCAACTAGTTTTTTAGTTGATTTTCTAGGATTTTCTAGGTATAGTATCAAATTATCTGCAAAGAGTGACAGTTTTTATGTCCTTAGTTCTAGCCTAATTTCTTCAATTTCTTTTTCTTCACTTATTGCTATAACAATACAATACTAAATAATAGTGGTGATAATGGGCATTTTTGCTTCACCTCTGATCTTATTTTGGGTGACTGTTGCATAATTTTTAAAATCTTAATTGATCAAAATATTGAGGTGTCAAAAATAATAAACTTGAAATTATTAATTTAAGATTAAAAATTAATATTCTCAGGTTAACAAAAATACTCCACAGGCATCTAAAAAGTTATTTTAATAATGCATTTTTTTATATTGTGAAACTGATTTTGTAATTAGTCTTTAAACTGAAATTTATCTATTCTAATCAATATTTTATCAAAATGTTCTTATCCAATAGCTGAGTTCTTTCTCCAAAGTGCTAAGGATCTTTCAAAAAGAATGAGCACTAGAACTTAATAGCCTCAGGACACTTTCTCCAAATTGCCCTTCCCTCTTGGAGGGTAGAGAGCACTCACAACTTCCATTTGAGGAATTTGTGAGTCCTATCTCTTCATGTTCCAGCTTGCTTCACTCTTCTGGATTTTTCTATCTCCTACGTTTGGTACTTTTCCCTCTATCTCCTCTCCTCTTTTCAGCTTCTTTTTGTGTGTTGTCTTCCCACATTAAAATGTAAGCTTCTCAAGGTCAGGGCCTGCCTTTTGACTTTCTGTATATCCCAAGCACTTAGCACAGTTTTTGGCACATGGTAGGCTCTTAATGAATGTCTACTATCTATGTTCAAGGATAGTCAAAATTCTAATTCAAAGAAGTCATAGATAAGGAAAATGAAAACATTACTGTGGTTTTTTTTAAAACTATATTAAAAATGTCTTTTGTGATTGTCCTATGCCTTCTCTGTGTTATGAGAACTCTGTCTCATGAAAAATTCCTTTTTTGCTCTAAAGTTCTATATACAATGGAATGAATTTTTTTTTGCTTGAGGTAAATGTACATGTCATATAGACATCAGTTATCCTGCAGAGATCTGGCCTCAGAGTCAGGAAGATGGGTTCTATTCCAACTTCTGATAAGTATTGGCTGTAAGGCTCAGGGAAAATCACTTAACCTTTTAAGGTTCCACAGGTAACTCCTTTAGACTAACTTTCAAAGCAGGTGTAAATCTGTGTTAGGAGAAGGAGTTTCTTCACTGGGAGGCTCCTCAGATCAATGAAATCATAGATCTCATTAAAAAAATATGGATGAGCTCCACCTGTATATCAAAACATGAACAAGAGTTTTATGAGTCTCTCTACCAAAGTATTTATGGTTGTGACAAAAAGTTCTCTAATAATTTCTATAGATGCTTTCATTTTTGCTTCTGACTTCTCTATTATCAATACTTGAAAAGCAAAAATGTGTGATCTCACACTTGTCTTCAAACATAAATGAAAAAGATGTGTGTCCAGCCCTTCATACTCACTATTTGGAGTCAGTAGAATTGTAGATACTTGTCAATGTTATCATTCTTTTGCATTCACTTTTAACATTAAAAAGTTTATTTCATCCATTTTTACAACCTTGAAAAAGTAGGGATCCCAGGAGTTCCTGTTTGTGGTTTTAAAAAAAGATGAAAAGTTAGGAAATTAGAATGAAAACGATGAACAGGCTATGAGTTTAAATTGGAAATTGCCACAAGAGAATCCTAAACACTCAATGATGGCTCCTTAGAGCAGTGCCAGGTGTGTTACATACCAAACACTTCCCAATCAGGACATCAGAGTTCTAATATCTCCCCTTTCGTCTATCAAATGATGCCAGAATTTAGAACTGACAGGGAATTTTCCAACTCTAGCTTCCTAGATTTATAGATGAGGAAAGTAAGACCCAGAGAAATGAAGTTATTTTGCCCAAGGTCACACAAGGAATAACTAGTAAAAGAGTCACTTGGGCCTGCCTTTGTTCCAGTTATTGATTAAACCTAATACTGTAGTCAACTCTACAAAAGGGAAAAATAAAGGGCACTCAACCTGTTGACACAAAACGTAAAAGGAAGTTAAATTTGGAGGCATTTAAAAGTCACCTTGGGTTGACGGTGTAGTCTGGCTGGAGGAGGCAGGAGCTGAGATGGGGGGGGGGGAAGATTTTAAAACAAACATTTATGCAGCCCCCACTGAATTTATTCAGCCTACTGAAAATGTAACTGAAAACACGGGAAGTGAGAGAAAGCATAGGAGTAGAGAAAAATGAAGGCAAACATCAAGCTCAAGGCATAGAAAAGTAGTCATTTCAAATTCCTGGGCACTATTGCTTCTGATTCCGCGAAGCTATTTCAGCTGCCGACACTGTGTATGCTCAGGGGCTGCCTCCCCCCTATACCCTACACATCCCATGCACTTTCCCTCCTTAACTGTTTGCTGGGCTCCTAAAATCTCAGCTCAGGTCCCACTTTTGCAGAAAACTTTTCCAGGCGCTCCTGAATATTCATTTCTTGGCTCTGGGGTTACTTCCAATTCCTGGTCTGTGTCGCGGATGTCCGTGATTGTTTACACGTTCTCCCTGGGAACCGCTTGGGCTAGTCTTGCTAGTCTCCGCATCCCTAGTCCTTAGCCTAGTACCTGTGCTTGCTGACGGGCCCAAGTGTGCGGGCCGCCCGCCGGCCTGGCCCCGGCATGCAAGCACTGGGTTGTGTAGAGGAGCGCCTCTTCCCGCCCGCCCGTGGCCCTTGTTTCCCTCCCTTGGAAGGTGAAGCCCTGGGGCCGAGGAGACCTGATTGCCCTCGGGCCTTGCGGGCTCAGGTTTTAGAGGGCACTAACTCCGGAGGGGCGCCGGCCGGCCCCGCGGAGTCACTTTCATTTTTAAGAGCTCCTTCTTACCCACCCCCCGAGGCAGGGCCGGCTAGAGGCTCTATTACCTCCCAGGCGGCCCGGAGAGGCCGAGCGGCCTGAGTGAGGACTTGGCCAGGTCCCTCTGGGCCCCGGCTTCCCCGGGCTCCACTTTCCCGTAAAACTGGCCTAACAACAGCCTCCAACTCCCCAGCTGTTTGGGGATCAAGGTGGAACACTGGAGACAGCACTTTGCAAACCTCCAGAGCGCCGAGGAAAACAATCGATACCAATAAGAGCACTTAGCCTTATTACCACGCCGCCTTTCCCGGGTGGGGTGGGGGGATGGGTGGGAGTTGGGGGAGCGGGCGGGGAGGGGGGTGCGTCCTTCCTCACCCCTCCGAGTCGCTGGAATTTTCCAGTTACCAAATAAGGCTAAGCAGCACTCTGCGCGCCCCCGCAAGCTCGCCCGAGCGCGCGCCTCTGCGTGCTTAACCGTGACATCTGCCAGCGAACTCGACTTGGCAGAAGGAGGGCGGGCGTCGCCCAGGCTCTCGCCCCCGGCCCCCGGGCCGTTCCGGGCGCCCGCGCACCCTCCCCATCTCGGTCTCTCCTCCACTCCCTGCCCCCCCCCCCTTCCGAGCCCGAGTCCTGCGTCTGCCGCCCCGGGGTCCCGGGCTCAGCGCACTGGCTGCGCCCCCTGCCAATCAGGCGACCGCGCCCCGGGGCCGCTCAGGGGCGGGGAACTAGAGCCGGGCTGGGGGGGGGGAGGGGTCGCGAGCCCAACGCCCCGCCACAGCCCCAGCGACTCCGGCGCCGGGCCTCGCCCGGGAGCGCCGGGTGCGGGCTCATTTGCATAACGGACGTCTTCCTGTCTCCTCGCGCCGGCTCAAGTCCCGCCCCACGCCCTGCTTGAAATCTGTTGGGCCACCGGCCCATCACTCCGGCCGAGGAAAGCCTGTGGCACCGGCTGGAAGGGTTTGTGAGGGCGGGCCCGGGAGTGGATTGGTCCTGGGAGTCTATGGGAGGCGGCGGGAGGCGGTTATAAGCGCTGGGTGGCGGGGGCGCGGCCGAGAGAGGGAGGCGGTGGCCCAGGTTGCGGCGGGGTGGGGCACTGGGACCGTTGAGCACAGCCGCTCTCTCCCGCCCCTCTGCTCTCTTTCAGTCAGGATGTCTGCGCGGGGCCCCGCCATCGGGATCGACCTCGGCACCACTTACTCGTGCGTGGGCGTTTTCCAGCACGGGAAGGTGGAGATCATCGCCAACGACCAGGGCAACCGCACCACCCCGAGCTACGTGGCCTTCACCGACACCGAGCGCCTCATCGGCGACGCCGCCAAGAACCAGGTGGCCATGAACCCCACCAACACCATCTTCGACGCCAAGCGGCTCATCGGGCGCAAGTTCGAAGACGCGACGGTGCAGTCGGACATGAAACACTGGCCGTTCCGGGTGGTGAGCGAGGGCGGCAAGCCCAAAGTGCAGGTGGAGTATAAGGGGGAGATTAAGACCTTCTTCCCGGAGGAGATCTCCTCCATGGTCCTGACCAAGATGAAGGAGATCGCCGAGGCTTATCTGGGGGGGAAGGTGCAAAGCGCCGTCATCACGGTCCCGGCTTACTTCAACGACTCCCAGCGCCAGGCCACGAAGGACGCCGGCACCATCACCGGCCTCAACGTGCTGCGCATCATCAACGAGCCCACTGCCGCGGCCATCGCCTACGGCCTGGACAAAAAGGGGAGCGCGGGGGGAGAGAAGAACGTGCTGATCTTTGACCTCGGGGGCGGGACGTTCGATGTGTCCATCCTGACCATCGAGGACGGCATCTTCGAGGTGAAGTCGACGGCCGGCGACACCCACCTGGGCGGGGAGGACTTTGACAACCGCATGGTGAGCCACCTGGCCGACGAGTTCAAGCGCAAGCACAAGAAAGACATCGGCCCCAACAAGCGAGCGGTGCGGCGCCTGCGGACCGCCTGCGAGCGGGCCAAGCGCACCCTGAGCTCCTCCACCCAGGCCAGCATCGAGATCGACTCCCTCTACGAGGGCGTGGACTTCTACACCTCCATCACCCGGGCCCGCTTCGAGGAGCTCAACGCCGACCTCTTCCGCGGGACCCTAGAGCCGGTGGAGAAAGCCCTGCGAGATGCCAAGCTGGACAAGGGGCAGATCCAGGAGATCGTGCTGGTGGGCGGCTCCACGCGGATCCCCAAGATCCAGAAGCTGCTGCAAGACTTCTTCAACGGCAAGGAGCTGAACAAGAGCATAAACCCCGACGAGGCCGTGGCGTACGGGGCGGCCGTCCAGGCGGCGATTCTGATCGGAGACAAGTCGGAGAACGTGCAGGACCTCCTGCTGCTGGACGTGACCCCGCTGTCCTTGGGCATCGAGACCGCCGGGGGGGTGATGACTCCCCTAATCAAGAGAAACACCACCATTCCCACGAAGCAGACCCAGACCTTCACCACCTACTCGGACAACCAGAGCAGCGTCTTGGTGCAGGTGTACGAGGGAGAGAGGGCGATGACCAAGGACAATAACCTGCTCGGCAAGTTCGACCTCACGGGTATCCCTCCGGCTCCCCGCGGGGTGCCCCAGATAGAGGTAACTTTTGACATAGACGCCAACGGCATCCTGAATGTGACGGCGGCAGACAAAAGCACCGGCAAGGAGAATAAAATCACCATCACGAACGACAAGGGCCGTCTGAGCAAGGACGACATCGACCGGATGGTGCAGGAGGCAGAGAGATACAAGTCAGAAGATGAAGCCAATCGCGACAGAGTGGCTGCTAAAAACGCGGTGGAGTCATACACCTATAACATCAAGCAGACGGTGGAAGATGAGAAACTGAGGGGCAAGATAAGCGAACAGGACAAGAACAAGATCCTGGACAAGTGCCAAGAAGTGATAAGCTGGCTAGACCGAAACCAAATGGCAGAAAAGGATGAGTTTGAACACAAGCAGCGAGAGCTTGAAAGAGTCTGCAATCCCATCATCAGCAAACTTTACCAAGGAGGACCCGGTGGAGGCGGTTCGGGGGCCTCTGGGGGACCAACCATTGAAGAAGTGGACTAAAACATGCACTCCCAGTCAACAGTAAACCTTTACCATTCTCTACACGTTATTTTTTTTTTCGTTTATACTTTAAAGTGTCAGTGTGCCAAGTACAAAGTTTATTGAAGAAAAATCTTAGCCTGCTGTACGCATATGAAAGCAAAGGTACAACAACTTAGTTTAGTAAAGGTTAGTTCTAAAGATTGTTTATTTAAAAAAAAACAAATGTTCAGGATTTGTCTTTAATGCATTTTGTGTGTTTGCTAACTTGAGCATTTTTTGTTAACACTTTACAGTTTGTGCATGAAGATTTTGTTTGGGGAGGAACAAAACACCTATTAAAAAAAAACCGTTTTCCCACCTGTCCAATGGAAGCTTTGGTAAACAATAAAATATTGAGAAGCTTGACCTGCTTATTTTTTATGTATATTAGTGTTTAAATCTAAACCTATGAGAACATTTTGCAGTAATTTTAATAATGGATGCTTTAAATCTTTTTTTTTTTAGGTTTTTGCAAGGCAAATGGGGTTAAGTGGCTTGCCCAAGGCCACACAGCTAGGTAATTATTAAGTGTCTGAGACCCTAGCCGCCCCACTTTAAATCTTTAGTTAGGAGTTGACAAATTGCCACTTTGAAAAGCAAAATGTCTCAAACTGTCTCTGATGCTCTCTAATACTTGCTTGATTTTACTGCCACACAGACCCCCAAAAATTGATACAAGTTTTTGGTTGCTCTTGAAAACATTAAAGCTTTATATCAGAGGGTCAGGGGAAGAAGGCAGGATAAAGAGAGATGAGCTTTAACTAAATGTCTATATATGTGTGTGTGTGTGTGTGTGTGTGTGTGTGTGTGTGTATACACATATATATGTAACTTGGTGTTGCAGTGTAAAAATCTTGCAATTTGTATAGCTATCAGATCAAGCTACTGACTTGTTACCCAAATCCAAAGGGAAAACTGGGGGAAAATGCTCAGTATATAAATTTAGATGGATCCCCTTAAGAACTAGGATATAAGAGTAATATTGTACACACTACCTTTGGAAAATATCCCCTAATAGAAACCAGAAGTGGAAATAAGTTGTTTCTTCAATGTGTGGGTATACAAAACTTAATACTATTCTGAACTGGCAGTAATGGATTAAAACCATGTTCAGATTTAGCAAAACACTGGGATGGAGGTTGGAGGGAAGGTGGCTTTTTAAATCCAGGAATTACTGACCTTTTGTGGCAAGTACATAAAGATCATAGAGTTAGGGAGAAAGGGATCTTATCTTGGCCCATAGTGACTTGTCCAAGGTGTTTTGTAAGTATTGGAGGGCTACGCATACACACATATACCTCCTATGCATATATATTCACACTTGTAAACAGCTCATAAAATAGGTGGAGTATCTGCTTTATAAACCGGGCACAAAGTAGCATCCTTTTAAAATGAAAAGTTCACAACTTTTAGCACCTGCAAATCAGACTATATTAATTTGCCATTAAGATTACATATATCACATTTTTAATGGATAATGTTTCTGTAAACAAAAGAAAAAACCATAGAGGAAACTGGTTTGAGAAATCCAGAATTTTGGAGGTAAGCTCACTATAACTTTTGACCAAAATTTAATAATATTCCAATACTTGGGCTATTTATAGTTTAACCTTGGGGGTGGGGGAGGGAAGAGTTGGGAAGCTAATTACAATTACATAAAATTGCATTTAATTTTCTCAGGTGTTTTACTTGCTCCTTGGAAGGGAAAGAGCTTAACTAATTTTTTTTTCACTATCCCTTAAACATTGTGACAATGTTTTTTTCAATTTGAATTTGCTTGCTATATTGGCAGTAATATTTAAATCTGATTTTAATGTCAGGTGTCATAGATCATAGAACACTGGAATTAGAACCTTAGAGGTAATATAGTCCGCAGATGGAACTGATACTTAAAAGGAAAAAAGTGATTGGCTCAAAAAAAAAAAAACCAATACTATTTCCAGAGCTGGAAGCCTGGATCTCAGTAGAGTCCAAGTGTACTCTCCCCTCAACTCCATGTTACATGTTAAATGAAAGAACAAGGGATGGCTTCTGTCCAATTTTAAAATCAGCATAGGAACACAAGGTTTTGCCAGTGATGGTAATTAAAAACAAAAACAAAAATCCTACTTATAAATTTTGGAGAAATTTCCCCATTTGAAAAACTGAAACATCCAGGACTTGAAAATCATAATATATCTGAGCTGGTGTTAATTCAGTGAAAAGTCATATGTGAGGGAAAAAGCATACCAGTGATTATAGGATAGCACCATATAAAAAAAATAAAACTGCCCAGAAAATAAAAACCAGGTGAGTTAATCTTTCAGAAAGGAAAGCATGTAGAACTTATATTGATATGATCTACCTCTCTTCAAATTATTTAAAAATGTATGCATTTAAGACTATATTAAATACTATTAAGAAGAAAGGTATTTACATACAAAAGAACTTTCCAGCCCCTAGCTGAGACCCCCAGTCTTAAAGCAAGTTATGGAGGATATTCATATTTTTGCATTCTGCAGCTTTAGAAATGATTTGTAAAATGCTTTTTATCCTGTTTTATTAGAATTTGAGTTTTAGTCCCAAGCTTTGCTAAATTGCTAAAATTCTCACCTGTCCAATGGAAACTTTGGTAAACAATAAAATATTGAGAAGCTTGACCTGCTTATTTTTTTATGTATTAGTGTTTTTAAGGTTCAATTCGTTATAAGTCTTTAAAACTCTTCTCACCTTTAAAATGAGGTTATTTATACTGATTTAAGTTCTGAAGAAATAGCCTATGCAAATCTTAAAATGCTATGTTAATTGGAGCTCATAGCATTTGCATGTCTTGCCAAATAGATCTGGGGATATTGAGATTTAGGAAATGGGAACATCTTTAAAAACATGTCATAAAGGGAAGAGCTAAAATTCAGTCTTAAAACCTATTTTGTTTTAGCTTTCTTGAAGCCTTTAAATCCGAAAATTAAATGCAATGAGCACAGTAGGGAATGACTAACTCTTCCCCTGCTTTACTCTCAACAAAAGAGACTTAAATAATGAGCAAATTACTTGGGAAATGTTCAACCAAATAGCCAGTTTCCAGCAAGCAGTTTGTGTACCGGTAAACCAAAGTTGTCCTTGGCCTTATCTAGCATTTTAAAATAGTAGTCAGAATACCAAGTGGAAGATAATTCAAATTTCCTGATCACTTAAAAGGTTTGCAAAGCTAATGGGTATTTTAGCATTTGAACCTAGCACTCTTAAATTCTGCCACACTTCCATATGTTAAGGCTACAATTTCAATTATAATCCTTTGTGGCTTTTAAAAAAAAATTAGGGCAGACAAGAAGTGTTGGTGCAAGTGTCATATAAAATGATCAAAATAAATAAAAAAATGGGAAGAATATCCTATGCCCAGTGGAGCAGACTACCTGCAAACTATGTACACTTGATTTATGTATATGGTAAGATATTTTTAAAAATATATTCTAATGGTACTGATGTTTGTCCTTCATTCTCAAAGACCACCATGACATCAGGAAGGTGATGCCATGACATGCAAGTGAGTTGGATTTAAGTGAGGGAGGTCTGTGCATAGTCACCAACCTCACTTTCTCCTCCAAAGCCATCTGGGTCCAGTAGCCAAATAAGGATTAGGAGAATTGGAGATGGCCCGGATGCAGTCGGAGGTAAATTATTTGTTGAATAAATAAATGTATACAATTGTACTTGGGGGGGGGGAAGCACTTTCAAAACCCCCACAAAACACCTAGGATCTGACTGAAGATGATCTCTGAGAAACAACAAACTTGGGCCTATCAAATTTTTTTCTTATTTGGAAATTTACATTATTTTAGTCCATCTCAAAATAGTATTTAAATATTCTTAACATTTTAACTTCTAAACCCATTTTGATGACTTGGGATATTATCTTGACCACAGATTGATGCTCTGTGACTTAAGTACAGGACCCATAAATTGTTCACCTGTTCTAAAATTGTGTTTTATAAATCTAATTCTGGGATACAACTTCATAAGAATCACACTGGAATTGAATTCAGTGATCCCATATTACATTCTTCACATTTCTAATCAACATATAAACTTGGTAATGAGGAAGACTGCCTTGGATATCCTTGGACAAGCCTTAATCTCTCTGGGATTTGATTTATTAATATGATGTATAAAAAAGGGTTGTACTAGAAGATCACTATTGTCTCTTCTAAGCCCCAAATATGTTTTTGGTTTAGGTTGAGTAATAGTGAAGTTACAAATACATGGTTGCTTTCCCCTTTATCTTGTTTTGGAAAGGTGGGTAGAATATTTTAAAGGGTTATACTTAAAGCTACTTAAATTGAATAAAAAAAAATCACATCCCTTAGAGATAATGGAAGAATACAGGCCAAATCCATATCTTGGTCTTTATCCTTGCAGCAGTAAAATTTGGTAATTTGGGATTAGATGGAATCTTTTTATATGTACTTTATGTATTTGTTGCTCTGACTTTTTTTTTTTAAGCAAAGTTCTTTGGCCATGTCTGATCCACCCCCTAATAGGGATCAGGTTTTCTAGCTTTTTATGGAGAATTGGTTTTACAGGGCCACAAAACAGTCCTTGAATTCAGCATTGAGTTCAGTTTTATCCAACTTTTAGTAACCTCATGGACCATAGCTCACAATACCACTATCCATAGAGTTTTCTTGGCAAAGTGGTTTGCCATTTCCTTTCCCAGAATTTAGCATTACAGTATCTTATACACAGTACAATTTTAAATGAACTAGCAAGTTATTCTCCCTAGATGCATGAAATTCTAAAATTGCAAAAGTATCCTCATATATGTAATATAAAAGCCCATGATATATATAATATATATGTATATGTGTGTGTGTGTGTGTGTGTAATTTATACATAACGAACAGGAAAATAAATTCACTTCTATTTTTTAACAGATTAAGATGTAAGAATACAATATATATTTAGAATTGTCCATAAGGAGTCCTGTTAGTTATTTTATGATAAACTAAGTTAGCAAAGTAGTGTTTTAGGGTACTGGATGGGGAGTCAGATCAGAGTTCAAATCCCACCTTGTGTATTAGCTGTGTAACTGACCCTGGGTATGTCACTTCCTCTCTACTAACAACTGTCAAGTGGGGATAACAGCATCTTTCTTCCAGTTTTGTTTTAAGGTTAATTTTCCCCACCAGCTCCATAAGGGTATAGGTTTCCTCTCTCCCTTTCCCCAACACAGTTTAAGAAAACCCAAATTGGGAAAACAAATAAAATTCATGTAGAAATGTTATAAATAGAAACTTTAATATTTAAAAGTTTTCAACTTAAAAACATTCTGTTTATATAGTTTCTCAAGAATACATCAGTTATGACGTCACAACAGCAATAAACTTATGGCATTGCAGATGTTTAGTCTTCATTGAATTGTGTGTTTACTCAAATTTCCTCATCTGATTCACTAGCTTTGAGAGAATGAGACAGGTTCTATGATGTTAAAAAAAAAAAAATGAGTAGGTAACCTAAGGAAGAATTTGAATATCTATGATCTCTAGGAAAGCTCAACCATATTATTGTGGGTTACAATTAGTGGGTCTGTCTTGATACTTAACTCTACCTCATCCCTTGGTGGTCTCAGACTCAAAAATCCAGGAATGTACTGAGAATGTTATCCACTGGTCAGCACTAAACTCCCCTGGGTAAATGGTTTGCTCTCAATTCAACTCCTTCAAAACAAAGGGCACTAATTCTTAACTGAATGGGATGAATTTCCTATGGTCCCTTGGGAAGGGCTGGTACATTTCCATTGAGTTAGTGAGCCTCAAAAAAGGATGAGGTTTGGGTGGGAGGATTGTAGAGCCTAGTCGGAAAAGTTAAGCTAGTACAGTACTGGGAACACTTGTATATTAACAGGCCTTTCATCTCTCATCCATGTCCACTAATGATTTTGTATTGACTATAATTTGAACTATTAATTGTATATTTACTAAATACTTAACCTTGTTAAGTATTGGTGGAAGAGGAACACATAAAAGAAATCATGCATGGATTTCCACTTTGATTTAAAATTCAACAGTACTTCTGACTTACCATAATTTTCAGAAATGTTAAAGGTTTTTTTTTTTGACATCCAAAAAATAAATATATTCGGCAATGTAGGAGGAAAAGAAGAAAAATATGGGGCAGAAAAATGGAGTCTTTCCTCCAAATACTGCCTGTGTGATCTTAGCAACCCCCTTATTACATTTGGGCCTCAGTTTCCTATTGTAAAGGATTTGGATCAGATAGCCTTTGTGGTCCTTTATACTTCTACCTGTGATCTTATGAATTAAAATTTAAGAATTGGGTGTGAGGAAGACAATACTAAGAACTGGTAATCTAGTTAGACTTAAATTGTCCCCAAAACATATATGCTTTAAGAGAAAATTATAAAGTTCAGAACTCAAAAGTTAATTATACGTCAAATAGAATGGGCTCTTTTATTAGTCATACTTCAAAACAAGTGAAAGTAGGTCTTCCTATAATTGAAAATTTGGAGTTTTACAGTTAATCCATAAATGCCCAGATAAATGAAACCTTACTTAGAATGAAATAACTTGTGAATCTGGGAACCGAACTACTTCTAGAAACTTCACAAGAGGGAATGTTCACTTCTCACCGGAGTGAGAATGGCAGCAATGGCCCTTTTAAGTTTTCAGGGAAATAAAACTGGTATCCTGAATTTTTGGTCTAGGGAAATTCATAGAAGCCCAAAGCCATGTCCTGTTGGACATTCTTGACATTCTTGTCTCCCCGGAGGCATATCTAACTAGTTTTCCCAAAGGTCAATTCGAAGTATTGTTGAAGAGAGTGATTTTTCCCTTACCTAAGTGGAAGCGTAGACCTTTGGAAAGAGGTCCAGGCTGTCTCTAGTAAGGTTTTTAATTTCGAAGGGACCAGGGCAGAAATCACGCATGTATTCTAGTTCTCTATTTTTTAAGACAAAAAGAAAAACAATGCAAGGGTCACATCTCAGAATGACCAGATGCTTTCTGCGGGAAGCTGAATACAAAAGTGGTATGTTGTGCCCTGCAGCTCTGGGATGGGGCCAGAGCCGCCCCACAGGCTCCAACCCGGACCCCCCGGGCAAAACACGGAGGCGGCCCCGGAGGCAGGGCGTGATGGGGTCTCTGTGACGACTGGCCCGCCCGCGCCTCGGCGCTGACAAGCGGAGCTCACAGCAGCGGCCCGAGGCATGGAGGCCGAGGCGGAGCCGCCCGAGCCCTTCCGGGCCGCTCCCGCCACCGACTTCCCTCCGACGCCGCGGGGCTCTTGCATCCTCCGGAGATCCCACAAGCGCAGCAAGAAAAGTGGCCATGGGCGGGGCCTGAGCCTGGGCAGGTCGTTCAAGCAAGACGTGCAGGCCCTTTCCAAAGACGCCGCTGCCTCGCTGTCTCGCGCCGGGTCTGGCAGCTTCTTCCTGCCGCGGCTGAGGAAGAGCGAGGTCAGTGAGCGCGGGGGGCCGGGGTTCCGAGGAAGGGGCGGTTGAGCGTTCTGATTGTAAGTTCAGTCTCAAGGCCCCCCCTCCCCCTTCCCGGCTCCGAAGCCAGGCGGAGGTGGCTGGAGGGCGGCTGGGCTCCCGCGCCTCGGCCGCGCTACGCCGCGGGGCTGTCTCCCCTCTAGCAGCCCAGCCCTGGGTGGCGGCCTCGGCCCGGAGCCTCAGCCCCTCCACTGGCCCTGCAGCCCATTGGCCGAGGAAGCTGTAAGTTACTGCTTTCCCAGGGAGACCCGAGAGAGGATTGGTTGCAGAGGGAGGCGCCTCTGCGTTAATTGGCCGCCCGGAGCGGGTCTGGAAGGAGAGCAGGTGTAACTTTCTGGGCCCGAGCTGAGGCTCCTCTCCAAAAGGCGGAGGGCCAGCCCTCCCCGACCCGAGCCAGGGGCCTCCAGGTCAAGAAAACCGAAACGGGGCGGGCAGTGGCGTTGATTCAAGGCCGGACAAATGGCCTCTCGAGACGCCTTGAGAAAGATGGAAACCTTGCGGGTGGCGGGCGGCCCAGCGGGCTCTCTGGCGGCGAGCTTGGTCCCACGAAGCGGGGCTGGGGGCTTCAGTCCCGTCCGTATGCTGCCGTGACAAGCTCCAGAAAGCCCCTGGGCGGGCCCTGCTCGGAAGAGAATACCTGCATCTGGGCTGGCAGGTAGAGCCCAGTGTTCAAAGCCAGGGGCCAATTATGACTTTTAGACAATCCGTGGTAAATAAACATTTCAAAGAAAAAGAGACTATCCAATCAACAACATAGTGGAAGCACAGATTCAAAAAAGGGGGAGGGGGAGGAATAATTCCTTTGTGGGAGCAAATTGAATACAACTTAACCAAATTTGCATTTAAGGACCCGTGTTAGAATTCATTATTGAAACCAAGAAGAGTAAAGATGAAGATTTGTTGCATTTCTTTGAGGCTTCTACGTTATAAGGGATTCTTTTAATGATTGATTTTTGTTACTATCTTTTTACTTTTCAGCCTTTATCCCCCCAAACATCTAAATGGTATTGGGATCATGAGACCCACAGTCTTAAATTAAAAAGGTAAAAATATTTATATGAAATTATCAAAGCTAATTCTCTTACTGAGAATTTGTCAAAGATGTCAAAAGGCTTTGACAAGAGCTTTTTTCCTTCAAAATACTTAATAGGCATACTTACATTAAATATTGAACTTTATAGGTAATGGTATAATTTTTTCTGATTATCATTTTGAGAATTAACAATAGTTTCTATTTCTATAGACTTTTACATCTTATAAAGCATTTTTCTCAGAATCCTCTGAGATAGTATAAATATCATTTTCCCATTTTGCAGATAAAGAAAACTGAGGCTCAGAAATGAAGTAAGTTTCCCATGATCATAATGGAACAGGGACTCCATCCCAGGTCTTCTGATTTTCAGTTCAGGGATCTTTCCATTACACTCTTTCCACTGCTCAGATGGCTTAAATATTTTATATAATATCCATTTCAAGTAACCTAAGTAACTATTTGATTACTTTTCCTATTGACTTCCTAGAAAATAGAGCATTATATTTTATATCACCTTTAATGTATAAATCCCTTTATGTATAATTTATATTTGATGTGTCATATATCTTAATGCATACATCTTTTATTTATCATTGTCTTAGATAGTAGTTGACATCTTTCATTTTAGTAGCCAAGCACGGTCTCCTTTACCTTTTTTTCAAATGTGAATAGAACAATGTTGGTATGGATGGACAAATATGAACATTTATTGATATTCATTGTATAACAAACTGATGTCATTTAAAAGGTTGACATTTTTATTACAAAGCATATGTCTGTGGATTTTAATCCTGTTAGAATGCTGCAATGTTTTTAGTAATTTATAAATTCTGATCAATAGTTTTATAGCTCATTCCTATATTATGTATCCCAGAAACTTCTATTGTGCAATTCCTAAAACATTAAACCCAGTGTTAATCACAAATTCCATAAAGTACCAGGGAAAAGGTTAGGAGAGTTGTAGGTTTTTGAATCAAATAGTCAAAGTGATTTAATACATATGTTGAGAAACAGTAGTGGAAAGTACATTGTTCTTAAAGTGAGATGACCTGAGTCCAAAAGGATTCTTCCTTTCCTTTCAATTTGTCCTGGAAAATAGTCATGGGTAAATGACTATTTAACTAGTGTACATACTCTATCTCACAAAATTGTATGAGGATCAAATATGTATGTGAAAACACTTTGCAATAACAGAGGATTATATAATTATAGGTGGCACCCTTCCTGGAGCCAGGAAAAATGAGTTTAGATCTGACCTCAGACACCAGCTGTGTGATCTTGGGCAAGTCACTCAACCCTGTTTACTTGAGCTGGAGAAGGCAATGGCAAACTACTCCATTATCTTTGCCAAGAAAAACTCAAAAAGGGATCATTTAGGGACCAATAATGTCTGAAAAAAATGACTGAATAACAACAAATATATCACAAAATAGTATCAGAAATCATATTGTTTTCCCTGTCTGAAAGTAAAAGTGGACCTTCTTCCATTCCACTTGCTCTATTACTCAATTTGCAAAACTAATTTAAAAAATATTCCCAAGATAGTGTATAACCTTCAAGAACTCTTACTACCAAACTCAAAAGCATCCATTTTACCCCTTCAGTGAGTTTCAAATAACAGTCAACAATATAATAGCACTAGAGTGAGGGGAAAAGGACCTTTGTAGCTTTTGTGCCAGATGTACTGATGGAACATTGATGGAATGGCAGACACTTTTTCCAAAACTACCACAGCCCAGATGAAAATATAAACATGGAACTATTCTGTGGACCCCTCTTAACTTGTAAACAAAATAGGACTGAGATCTGCTATTTCTGTGTCTAAGATACCCTGCACCTTGAAACCCTGCCCAGTCCAGCCCACTGACATGGAAAGAGGATAAGTAAGTTTTATCAAGTAGTGCCAGGATAGCATCAGAAGCCATAGTCACAGGAGATCCAGTGAATAGACTTATATTGATTACATCTAGCTATACTGATTACATCACAGGGGCTGCCCAGCCCTTCACATAAGCCCTTCAGTGAGCCAGTGGATATTTGGTGTCTGTTCAAATCTCTGTGTTTAGATAGAAATAGATCTTGGAGATATAAATAGATCTAATGTTAGTACTAGGTAAAGGGGTAATAAGCATTTACTATGAACTGGGAGTAGTGGAGAAGGTGAGACTTGAGTGTAAGGCTTTCAAAGATGGGTTAGGTTCAGATGGACGGATAAATATTTTTAATTGGGAGTATAGTGTGAAGACAGGTGAGAATGTGAGGGTAGGAATGTGCCAGAACAAAGAACAGGCTTTTGTTGTTCAGTCCTGTTCAACTCTTCATATCCCATATTTGAGGTTTGTTTTTGGTTTTGGTTTTGACAGAAATACTGGAGTGGTTTGTCATTTCCTTCTCTAGTTTACTATGCAGATGAGGAAACTGAGGCCAAAAGGGTTAAATGACTTGCCCAGGGTCACACAATACTAAGTATCTGAGATTGGATTTGAACTCAGAGAGATGATTCTTCTAATTCCAGGCCCAGCACTCTTATTTACTATGTCACCTAGCCGGCGATGAATATGGAATAGTCAGGGTTGAAAACAAAACAGTAACTTAATGCAAAGAAGTGGGAGATAGACTAGAAAGGTAGGTTTGGGGAGATTAGTAAGACTTTGGATGCTCCCTTGAAAGACTAGGTAATCTAAAAGGTAATCAATAGAAGAATACATTATCAAGTATCTTGGTTTTTACAATTTGGGGTAACATTTTTTTTCAAAAATATATGACATATAAGGAATATAGGACCACTCTTTGACCCAAAGTACAAAACCTAATTATGGCTTAGATGAGTTCCTCTTTGAAAATTCCCAAGATTCCCTTTCCTCTGTTTTTCAGCATCACATCTCCATCCATCTTGGAGTGTACACTTAACCAATAAAGTTGTTGCCAGATACATATGGTCACAGACTTAGACTTTTGAAAGAGGTATTATTAGAAAGTCAAACTTAATATTTTAGAGATAGAGAAAAGGAATCCTAAACAAGTGATTTGCCTAAGGTCACACAAGCAAAGAAGAGATAGAGCCAGAAGTTTGAACTTGGGTTTTCTACCACTTTCCATTGAATCATGTGGATTTCACTAAACAACTGATAATTTTACCATGCAACTGTGTGTCCAAGTACTTGGGCTAGCTTGAATTTAATATGACCTAACAGTGTCAGCAATCCTTATATTATTGCAATAATGAACCCTTCCACCAATTTAACATCCTCACTCAAAGGAAAGGAAAGAAAGAAAGAAGGAAAGGAAAGAAAGGAAAGGAAAGAAAGAAAATGAATAGAAGATGTTAGCTATAAATTTGTGCTGAGACCAGAAAATTTGCCTGTACAGGTAGCCTGGGGTCCCATATGTCACCAGTTTTTCATTCTGCTCAGAATGAAGGAGACACCAAACATAGAATGACTGTAAAATTGCACAAAGAACCTGAGATGATGCAAAGCAAGGTCTTAATTTTAGTGTAAATTCTGAAATAGAACATCTCTTATCTCTAGTTAAGACTGAGGGGGAACATGATGATGATGCAGAATTGGGAAAATAGGAAAAATGTTATGTCCTAATACAGTGCTGTCTGACAGAAAGACTAGATTCCTTGAATATCACCAGATCAAAGGACTTAAGAATCAAAAGACCTGGATTCAGGATTTGAAAAATAGGATGGGCTCTTGAGGAAAGTGACAGTGGAAAGAGTGCTGCTCCTGAAGTCAGAGTCAGAATTCAAATCACACAATTCTTCTATTTTACTACCTGTGTGACTTTGGGCAAGTCACTTAACTTCTCTGGACCTCAGTTTCTTCATCTGTAAAATGGAGCCAAACTAAATGATCTTACAACTCTCTATATGATAGAATCATGTATGTATATATATATATATATATACACACACACACATATACACACATGTACGCACAAACATATATACACTGTAGATATGCACATATGTGGTCTACATAAAATAAACATGTGTATATGCACATACACACATTGATGGCTTTTGTTTTTGCCTTTGTATCTCCAGCACCTAGGTACAATGTAGGTACTGGGTAAATATTGAATAGAATTACTTACTAGCATCAAATTTAATTTTTCTTTGTCTCCTTTTCTTCATTTATAAAATAAGCTTAATTATCTGCAACTATCTGCTTTCCTCACTAGTGTTTCTCAAAAATTCTAAATAGGTGTCAATTTAACTTGTTTAGAAATTGCTTAGTGACATCACCTGAGATGGGGTTCTAGGACAGTCCAGGTAAATTCTAACTGTATCAAGAAAATATTAAGAGCAGAGAATCCATGATTCACAGAAACACATCATTTATTTATGTAGTTAGTTTTTAGGGAATTTTTTGCAAGGCATTGGGGTTAAGTGGCTTACCCAAGGTCACACAGCTAGGTAATTATTAAGTGTCTGAGGTCAGATTTGAACTTAGGTACTCCTGACTCCAGGGCTGGTGCTCTATCCATTTCGCCACCTAGCCGCCCCAGAAATAAGTCATTTAATAGGAATGTCCAGCTGAGATGGGAAACAAAGGGGGGGAAAAGAGAGGCTGTTGGGTAGAGAAAAACCAGAATTTAATCTAGTAGACAGGAATTGAGTTAGAGTCAACAAAGCCAAGAATCTCAGGGCAATGTTAAAAGCCAAAATCCACAGGTTGGATGAAAGATCTAACATCCAATGATGTCAGAATGGCCTGGCTGCTGTGCTCCATTATGTTTTTTGTTTGTTTGTTTGCAAGGCAAATGGGGTTAAATGGCTTGCCCAAGGCCACACAGCTAGGTAATTATTAAGTGTCTGAGCCTGGATTTGAACCCAGGTACTCCTGACTCCAGGGCTGGTGCTTTATCCACTGCACCACTTTACCACCCCACTCCATTATGTTTTGAAAGGACCAGAGACCTAGAAACCTAAGGCCAAACACTCAGAAGTGGATAAACTTCAGACTTCCTCTGGCTAAATTAAGAAAGTGGATGAATTTTGAAATGACAAGTCACTTAAAATAAAATGGGCAAATGGTCCAAGAAAAGCTCATTTCTAGGGCTGTGAATAAGGACTAGAAACAAAGAAGTATTGGTAAATGTTTAACTAAAAAATGTACGTGCAACACATTTTTAAATTTAATCTGTATTACACACATTTTCCCAACCTTAATCATCAAAACAATAAATCAGGCCCCAATAATACTGATTTTAGAGGTATAAATGCTCACAATGAACATTTCACATTCAGCTCCAAGAAGCCCAACTGATTCTAGCACAGAGAGTGACCTTTGTTGTTTGATTGTGTCCAATTCTTCTCCATCTCATTTGGGGTTTCTTGGCAAAGATACTAGAGTGCAATTTCCTTCAGCCCATTTTACAGATGAAGAAACTGAGGCAAACAGGATTGAATGACTTGCCTAGGTCACACATCCAGTAAGTGTTTGAGGTCATAGTTTCCTCTCAAGAAGTCTTCCTGAATTGTGGTTGGAGCTGTGCTCTAATCATTATACTACCTAGATGTTCTTGGGAATTACAACTCAAATAAGAGTGACCCAGGTGAAATGAAAAATGCAAACTGTCCCTTTTCTAAATGACATCTTGTCCAAATTTACCCAGTCATACCAAGTCCTCTAACCCAGTGAGTTTTGGCAACCGCCCCTCCCCATAGAAGAAATTTCTCAAGGGAACAATTCTATTAGTTGGGAGGGAGTATTGTTTCAAGAGTTCATTTTTAGGGGGTGGTTAGGTGGTGTAGTGGATAAAGCTCCGGCTCTGGAGTCAGGAGTACCTGGGTTCAAATCCAGTCTCAGACACTTAATAATTACCTAATTGTGCGGCCTTGGGCAAGCCACTTAACCCCATTTGCCTTGCAAAAACCTAAAAAAAAAAAAGTTCGTTTTTGAGCTAACATATGCTGAAGAAGCCTTTCAAAGGAAGAAAACCAGAACTCTTGTGTGAGGTTTTTCATAAATGATGTCCTTGTATATGAAACAACTCCACCTGAAAAATGTACTTAATTCTGTCTTCTGTTCCTGCATCTGGACTTAGGCTTTACAGAGAGAAGTGTAAATTTGGAGCAAGATTGAGTTTCTGGGCTACCTTGTGATTCAACATGGCATGCAACCAAGCCCAGGAAAGCCCAAGCCATAACAGATCTTAAGCCCCACAGGACACAAAACAACTCTATCAGGTAGACAAAGAAAAGATGTCATTTAATGAGACCCTTAGAGTTCTCTTTGTAATCTGAGTCTGGTCTCTGGAAGACCCATTTCCCAAGTCCTGGTGCCCATTACTGAAGGAATGAGTCCTTCCTCCCCAGAGGGTTGTGGCAAGACTTGGTGGAGGAATCTTTCATTGTTCACCTATAATGTTCTACAAGTACCCCCTGCCTGGACACCTGGACTCCTTGTTGACTGATTGTGAATTAGCCATGGAAACTGGAAAGACTGATTGGTTGAGGTTGAAATTATATGTGGAAGACCTAGAATTCCAATCTTTGATCAACAATCTTTGACCCTTATGAAATGAATGACAAATAATTAGTTAAACAGATGGCAAGGCCCTGGTGTTCTGAAGTTCCCTGTTTTGTCTTTTCCCTTATATGTCTCCCAATGTTCTTGAGGTTCATGATTGAAAATTAGATATGTCACTTTTCACTTGTTATTCTTTTTTAAAATAGCTGTTCTGTAAGATTTTCAGTGAGTGGTAGTACCTCCTGCAAGACCCATCACCCAAAACAACCTTTTCCTCTTCTCTCCCAAATTAGATTACAATGGAGGTTGGTTAAAATGAATTCATAATATTGAAAAATTATGTTAGGTCAATAGTGTGTATAAGCTATGCAGTCAGTGTGATTAAATGAGCTGCAATCTTGGCCTTTGGGCATATCCCACCAAAGAGTTCATTGACTCCTAGAAAACATATTGAGTTCTTGAATGGCCAGTGAATTCCAAACAAATAGTAATGGGGGGCGGGCAATGAGAGGATAAGAGAAAGGAGGAATAGAGAAGAGAAAAAGAGGATTTACAGCTTTGTCCAACCCCCCAATCACCCAAAACACCTTTTTCCTCTACTCCCCCAAAAGAGGTTATAATGGAGATTGGTAAAAAATGAATTCATAATAGTGCAAAATTATGTTAGGTCAATGTTGTACATGATACATTTTATGGACTTTTTTCCCCATACAGAGAAAAAATTTTCTTAATAACTACCTCCTTTTACAGTCCTATGCCTATATCAGAAATCAAAGACAAAATCAAGAGGGGCAAATCAATTCACTTTGTTGAAAATGATGGCACCACCACAGAAAGGTATTTCTTTTCATTTCATAATAAGGACATTTCTCTGGTAACTTTTAGAATTTATTTAAACTCTTGCAAGTTGCAAGAAAGTATTGTTAACATCACCACTAAATGAGATGTACCAAAGAATTAACACTTAATATATTATTTAAATTTATCGAAGGAATAAAGGAAGGCTTTACCTATGGTGGAATCTGGCCAAAGGGCTTTTTTGGGGATTTTCCATTTTTAACAATGTTGCCAACAATCATCAACTTATAAAAAATAAATTGATGAGAACCTTATACATTAATAATTGATTTAAATACACTGTCTTGAATGGAATACATTAATAATTCAAGTATGAGTTGGATTAGATGATCTCCCAACTGTGAGATTCTATGATCTCTTTTCTTGATAATATTCTTGATTAATATTAATGTCTCTATACTTTGAAATAGGCTTGTACAAAGTGTATTCTTAAAATAGTCAAACTCATTCCATGTGCTGTTAAAGATGCACTCTAGTATAAAGATGCACTAAGTATAATCTCATTGGGCAGCCATATGAGGCAATTCTCCTCTACCACATAAAGACCCCACTAATTTTAATTTTAAGTTTAGGACCGACTGTGTTAGAGACATTGATCTCATGCTCTTTTGATAACTTCTAAGTCAAAATATAAGAGCATGCGTAAGGACTCTGATTTCCACATTTTTCTGGGAAATATCAATTATGTCAAGACCTATTTCCAAAGAGACCTATCTCAGACTACTCCTGCCCTACTGGTCCTGAGTATATGTAGGGAGTGTGTTTGTGTCTAGGACAATTCCAGGTTCTTCAAGCAGGTCAGAATAGTACTAATGGCAATATTCTGGGGATCTCCAAAAGAGCAGATCTGGAAACAGTTTATGGTGCTGTTTTTCACACACACACACACACACACACACACACACACACACACACACACACACACACACGGTTTTGTTTACAAAGGGTGGAAACCAGGCCATTAGGTTAGTGTTACTAGAGAAGCAAAATGGAGTTAAAGAAAATTGGGCATACAAAAGGTGATAGTCAGCCATCAGTCCTACAGAATTCATGTGAATGTTTCTGGCATAAACAGAACTCCGATGTTGAAAGAAAGTCATACATATAACATGAAAGATGTGGGGGTGGCTACTAGATAAAGATAACCATGAAATGAATCATGAATCCTTTGGAATTGTCATGGATCATTTCTTTCATAGTTGATGATTGTTATAATGCTGCTGTTACTGTGTGCAATGTTTTTCTAGTTCTGTTCACTTCATTTTACTTCAGTTCAAATAAGCCTTCCAAGGTTTTTAATTTCTTAAAATACCTTGTTTCTTATAGCACAATCATATACCACTTGTTCATCTATTCCCCAATTAATAGGCATTCTTTCCAATTCTTTGCCCCCACAAAAAGAGCTGCTATAAATATTTTTTGTAAATGTAAGTCCTTTTCCTTTTTGTTTTTCTTTTTAATCTCTTTAGAATACAGACCTAGTAGTGATATTGTTGGGTTGAAAGTAAGTAGTTTTATAGTCTTTTAATTCCAAATTGATCTCCGGATTGGTTAGACCAACTCACAACTCTGCAACAATGCAGTAGAGTACCTATTTTTCCACATTTGTCATTTTCCTTTTGTCTTGCTTGTTAGTCAACCTGATAAGTGTTAAGTAGCACCTTAGAGTTATTTTGACTTGCATTTCTCTTGCACTTTACTTTTGATGGAGTTAAATGTTGTCTCTAACGAAAATAAAAGTTTGTGCAGGATTCTTGGCTTAGTAAAAAGGCAGATGAAATTCAACTTTAAGCTGATAGCAACAATTCATAGAACTTCTATGATAGCCCTAAAGGCTGTTTGTGGACCAAAGACTATGCACCTCAACTACTCAGTGTGAATGAAGCCACATTGATTAGTGATAAGGACATGATCATAAAGAGATAGGCTGAACATTTCCATAGTTTTCTCAAAGGATTATTATTCATCAATGCTGAAGTCAACTGCTTCTATAAAAGTTGACTGAAATCTTCTAGGTTATATGTAGGTATTCAAGGATGCCTCCATTGTCCATCTCTATAAAGGAAAAATAGGTTGTCCAGTGACAATCATGGTGAGGGGTGATAGTAAGGGATGGGAAGGTGTCCTCTCTCTCTTAGTCATTGCTGGCAAGATTCTTTTTTTTTTAGGTGGTTTGGGTTTGTTTTTTTTTTTTTTTTTGCAAGGCAAATGGCTTGCCTAAAGCCACACAGCTAGGTAATTATTAAGTGGTTTGAGGCTGGATTTGAACTCAGGTACTCCTGACTCCAGGGCCAGTGCTCTATCTACTGCGCCACCTAGCCGCCCCTGCTGGCAAAATTCTTGCCATATTCCTTCACCTGGAAGATTGTCATCTCTCAAGAGCCATTGTGACTTCAGAAGGGGTCAAAGAATGGTCAACATGGTGTTGTTTGCTGTCTAATGTTACTCCTGGAGGAATACTAGAAACAACAGAGGTCTATATAAGACTTTTTCTGTTACTGTCAATCGTGAGGGTTTGTGGAAGATTATGACAAAATTTGATGCCCTGAGAATTTCATCAGTAGTGTATTGGTTCCTTGCTGGCGACAGGTTCTGGATAATGGATGAGACTCTAGAGATTTTCCAGTCACCAGTGGAGGTAAAGCAGAGGTAGAGTGCTTGCTGCCATGCTTTTTAAGTTTAATGTTTTTAGCAATGTTGTCAGTCACCTTCAATAAGGATGAAAACAACACTGCACTGATGGTAAATTATTTAATTTGAAAAGGCTGTAAGCCAAAACTAAAGTGGAGGAAGAGTTGGTATATGACTTCTGGTTCACAGATGATTGGTTACACACTCACTGCAGCCTGTGAGGCTGAGATGCAACAGAGTGTAGGAAAGTTCTTTGTGCTCATTCTAATTTTGGCCTGACAATTAATACCAAGATAACAGATATTCTTGACTAGCCTTCACTTGTGTACCTTTTTTTTTATTGTTAGGGTCATAGTGAAATTTTGAGCATTAGACTAGAATCATGGAGACCTGGATTCAAAATCTGTCTCTGACACTAGTTATCTGACCTTGGGAAAGTCATTTTTCTCTAAACCCTCCATGTGTGAAATGGGGAAGATAAAAGTTGTACCTCATATTTCACAGGGTTGTTGTTACCAAGGAAGTAATTTGTAAATCTTAAAGGGTTATATAAATGTGAGATATTATTGCTATTCTCTTCACTTATGCTCTGAATAGTTTTAAAAAATGACAGAGTAACAGAGATGATATTGATGGTGGTGGTGGTGACAGTGGTGACTGTGTCCTAATGGAATTCCAAATCTCCAGAGATACCAGACAGAACAGATGTCATCAGTTCCTGAAAAATTCCTGAACCTAGGTTCGGAAGAAGGAGAGTATTCTATATCTCCTAAAGCAAGGGTGGGTAACCTTTTTTCTGTTAAGGACCATTTGGATATTTATAACATCATTTACCTGTTATATTTGATCAAATATTTATTTAACTCACCTATAAAAAGCTGTTCAATTTATTGAATTTTGAGTCCTGTCTGGGTTGCTGTGGCTGCATCAGAATATAGGTCTTATATGACCAGTGGACCAGATGTTCCCTGCCCTGGCCTAGAAAGATAGTCTGGGAACTGGACTGGTCCTACTATTGTCCTTGCTGTCCTTTAGGGTTGAATTTTTTATGAAACTAACTGTGCACAAACACACAAAAACCCTTCATTACTATGGTACTCATAACTTTATATTTTTGCAGAAGAGTTTCAATGTAGCCTAAAACATTTCTAAATATTTACATTGAATTTTAGGTTGTCTGAGAAGAGATTTGCTAAAAAAGATGAGAAATCAACCAAAGGAACTGATAGACAATCAAAGAATGACAAGATTACTTTGGATGATGCTAAATGTGAGTTGATGTCACTTCATCTGTCTTCTTTTCAGATATTACCTGAAACACAACTTTTTCTGGTCTTCAACTTTCCCTCTTCTTCCTTTTCAGATGTTGCCTTGTTTTTATTACAAGACACTGAAATGCAGCGTATCTATTCCTTTACAACATTTATGAGGTATGCAATGATTCCTGTAATAACCTGTATTGATAAGTCATAGGAAAAGGATGGTGTTTGAGTAAGAGGTTGGACTCTGGATGACCGCTAAGGCTCTTCTAACTCTAAATCTATGATGCTATGATTTTTGGAGGTAGAGAGGGTCCTTTACAGGATGTAAGCCCGTTGCTTATTATGGAACCACTGCCACCTCGTAACTTAGGTCCAATGGCCCTTATAATGCCCAGAGAAAGAAGACTTTAAGAACAAAAGCCAGGATGATATTACTGTAGACACTAATTATTTGACAAGGAATGTTTATAGAATGTTAAATTATGTTGGCAAGGCTATATGAAAGATATTCTTTACATATAATACTTCTGCTAAATCCTGAGAGAGGGTCATTTGCTAAAAATCTCTGTTTTTTTAAGGATCAAGGGTCTCTAACTTGCCTCATGGCTGCCCAATAAAAAGTTTAAGGGTCCTCTTAAATCTAATTTACATTTAAGTTATGAAAATGTTCTCTACGGTCAACTTCCCCCCAATCTCCCATACTTTAACTAAAATATCATGGTAAATATAGACAACAAAGGCGATGAAAGCAGCTTAATGCTGTGGGAAAAAAATGGTTCTAAGGGGGCAGCTATGGGGCGCATTGGATAGAACACAGGCCTTGTAGTCAGGAGGACTTGAGTTCAAATCCAGACTCAGACACTTATTCCCTAGCTGTGTGACCTTGGGCAAGTCACTTTAACCCCATTGCCTTGAAAAAATAAAAATAAATGGTTCTGCTTGAAATCAGTAGAGTTTGGGGCAGCTAGGAGCATTCCCAACCTAGAATCAGGAGGACCTAAGTTCAAATGTTGCTCATATACTTACTAGCTGTGACCCAGAGCAAGTCACTTAATCCCAATTGCCTCAAAAAAAAAAAATAGACCTATAAAGAAATCAGTAGAGCTAGAGTTGAATTCTGGTTCCAGTACAAGACATGGGTAAACAACTGAGTCTCTGTGAGCCTCATTTTCTTTCTCTTAAATAGTGATGTTTGTACTTTATCTCACAGGATTGTTTAGAGGAAAACATCGTTGTTAACCTTAAAGTGATAAACAAATATGGTTATTAGTTTTATAATTCCTACTAGTTATCTCTTTTTTCTCTGCATGCATTAGTACTTTTCAGGTATTTAAAATTCAAGATATTATATTTGAAAAACACTTCCAGTTGCAGTATAGTTGAAGACTATTCATTTTACATTGACTAAATGTTAGAAGGTCCACTTTGGAAATTTTTCTTTGCTCTCTAGAATTTCTAGCTTGGACCACCAAGGCCTTAATGTAATTGTTTGCCAAATGCAATCTTGCTTTGGTGTTTGTTCATTCATTCATTCATTCATTCATTCATTCATTTTTGGTTTTTGCAAGGCAAATGGGGTTAAGTGGCTTGCCCAAGGCAACACAGCTAGGTAATTATTAAGTGTATGAGGCCGGATTTGAACCCAGGTACTCCTGACTCCAGGGCTGGTGCTTTATCCACTGCACTACCTAGCTGCCCCTGGTGTTCATTTATTAATCCCATTCATAATGGTGTAGTGGATAGGGCCTGAACCTGGAGAGAAGAAGAAGAAGACTTGGACTCAAATCCTATCTCACTATGTGACCTGTGACCCTGAGCAAGTCCCTTAACCTCTTTTGTCCTCAAATTTCTCTTATCTCATAAAAGGTTTTCACTTGATGATCTCTGTCTAAGGTCAATTTTTTTTTAAATTAAAGATTTTATTTATTTTGAGTTTTACAATTTTTCCCCTAATCTTACTCCCCCCCCCCCCCAGAAAGCAATTTGTCAGTCTTTACATTGTTTCCAGGGTATACAGTGATCCAAATTGAGTCATATCCTTAAGGAAGAAACATAAAGTATAAGAGATAACAAAATCAGACAGTAAGATATCAGTTTTTTTTCTAAATTAAAGGAAATAGTGCTTGGACTTTGTGCAGACTCCAGGGTTAGCAGACAGCCCCAAATTGTCCTTGATTGTTAGATAGAATGAGCGATAGAATGAGTGAGTCCTTCAAGGTTGAACATCACCCCCATGTTGCTGTTAGGGTGCACAGTGTTTCTGGTTCTGTTCATCTCACTCAGCATCAGTTCATGCAAATCCCTCCAGGCTTCTCTGAATTCCCATCCCTTCTGGTTTCTAATTGAACAATAGTGTTCCATGGCATATATATACCACAGTTTGCTAAGCCATTCCCCAATCAAAGGATGTTTACTTGATTTCCAATTCTTTACCACCACAAACAGGATTGCCATGAATATCTTTGTACAAGTGATGTTTTTACCCTTTTTCATCATCTCTTCAGGGTATAGACCCAGTAGTGGTATTGTTGTATCAAAGGGTATGCACATTTTTATTGCCCTTTGGGTATAATTCCAAATTTCTCTCCAGAAAGGTTGGATGAGTTCGTAGCTCCACCAACAATGTAATAGTGTCCCAGATTTCCCACAACCCTTCCAACAATGATCATTATCCTTACTGGTCATATTGGCCAGTCTGAGAGGTATGAGGTGGTACCTCAGAGAAGCTTTAATTTGCATTTCTCTAATAAGTAATGATTTAGAACAATTTTTCATATGACTATGGATTGCTTTGATCTCATCTGTAAATGCCTTTGCATATCCTTTGACCATTTGTCAATTGGGGAATGGATTTAAAAAAAAAATATAACTCAGTTCTCTGTATATTTTAGAAATGAGTCCTTTGTCAGAATCATAAGTGGTAAAGATTGTTTCCCAGTTTACTACATTTCTTTTGATCTTGGTTATAGTGGTTTTATTTGTGCAAAAGCTTTTTAATTTAATGTAATAGAAATCCTCTAGTTTGTTTTTAGTGATGTTCTCCATCTCTTCCTTAGTCATAAACTGCTTCCCTAAGGTCACTTCTGATCAAAATCTATGATTCTAGATCTGTTTTAATAAATATGAATTTTGCATTTCTTTGTTCTTGTTTAGTACATTGAAGAATTCAAAGTATATATCCTAAATTTTTATATATGGCAAAATGACTATATTGGTCTGAGAGTAATGTGACAGGATAACACTTCTGAAATTCAGTCAAGGGAAGAAAAATCAGTATTCTTAAAAAAGATTTTAGTGGCAGTTGTGGGATAAGTTGCCTTATGGTTAAAACTAATGAAGGAGATGACAAATAGTATTTGATACCTCCTCTCAAGAATCTTTTGTTTCGGGGTGGCTAGGTGGTGCAGTGGATAAAGCACAGGCCCTGGAGTCTGGGTTCAAATCCAGTCTCAGACACTTAATAATTTACCTAGCTGTGTGGCCTTGGGCAAGCCACTTAACCCCATGTGCCTTGCAAAAACCT
Organism: Macrotis lagotis; assembly: GCF_037893015.1. NCBI lineage: Eukaryota > Metazoa > Chordata > Mammalia > Peramelemorphia > Peramelidae > Macrotis > Macrotis lagotis. The sequence goes on along the minus strand of NC_133661.1, from coordinate 278,447,453 downwards.
AGAAAAAAAAGAATCTTTTGTTTTATAAATCTGTCTTATCAACCATTATAAAATATAGGATTTTAAAAGATAAATTTGTCTCAGAAGTACAACAGTATAATAGGCGATAGACTGCTGGACCTGGAGTTGGAAAGACTTGGGTTCAAACCCTATCTCCAGTACTTATTAACTAGATAATTATTTGTAGGTCATTTCACCTATAAAGTCTACACTAAAAATAGAGCTGATCAAACAGGTTTCTTTTTGTGTCTGTATTTTTCATCCATTTTGTAACCATATTCCATATGTTTTGTTATTAGGAATTCTTGTGTCTGAAATGGTTGACAATGGTCATTTTTAAATTTCTCCTTAGGAATAAGAATCTTGATGAATTTCTCATGGCATTATTATATTACTTATCTCATTATCTGCAGAAACTTTCATTAGAAAAGAAGCCCAAAAGCTACATGGCGTAAGTAGGAATCAATTTAATACTTCGAAGTTATTGCCCCAAACTAGTCTTCACATAACATGATGAATGCTTATATTTTAAAAGTTTTAAATGTGCTATGTTATAGATCAATTTACAACATGGGGGAACCATGTTAAGTCTTAAGGCAGTGAATAATTGACAAGGCTATTGAGTTGAAAATGGTATAGCTCTGAGATTTGTCCGTTTGGGTTTCCTTTTGTCAGTCAATACATTCAGAAATCTCTCCAAAAGGATTTGTGAGGTGCATTAAAAGCCTGCCAAGATACCAAAGTTGAAAGGTTATAGGAAAAAATAACATTCTGAGCCAATACTTAATACCAAATCAACTACCACTTTAAGCAGCAGGCTTAATGTTGTGTTCCCTGAATTAAAACATTTTGAACTAGGAGAGCTAAAGCTAGCAATTCAACCAATATGCCCTGTGACCTTTGGCAAACCATTGGAACTTTCCATGTACCTAAGTACATTGACAGTAAACTTGGACTGTGCATGTTCATGTCCTTGGAGTCTTAGCTACACTCATGTCCTCAGTTGCAAAATACTGTGACAATGCAAAATGTGCCTATTAAGGAACTTTAAAAGCACTGCTTGATAATTAAATGTAGAACTGAGAACAGATTTGTAAAGGATCAGATTAACAAATAATTCATGGTTGCAGCTGCAAGTAAAGTCCTTCAACTATGGAACTCATTTGAGGGTTATTTCACATGTCAGTACAGTAAAAACTTTAGATTAAAAACTTCAAATAAGGGGCAGCTAGGTGGCTCAGTGGATAAAGCACCGGCCCTGGAGTCAGGAGTACCTGGGTTTGTCAGGAGTACCTGGGTTCAAATCCGGCCTCAAACACTTAATAATTACCTAGCTATGTGGCCTTGGGCAAGCCACTTAACCCCATTTGCCTTGCAAAAAAAACCAAAACCTAAAATTTCAAATAATCAATACAGATAATATAACAGAATTGTCCCATAAAGAAGAACTAAAGTTAGTCAGTGTGCTATTGTTGTTGAGTTGAATATTTTGGATGTCTTTCAGAGATATTGATAAGCACCTTTTCTATAAAATTGGGAATTTAGTCTTATTTTTTTAATATTTTGAGCATTGTATTTCACTATAATTGATTTCCTTTACAATTGCTATGTATTAAATTTTATTCATTTCAAAATATTTTTCTTAGAAGGGGTTCATAGGCTTCACCAGACTGCCAGAGAGATCTGTAACCAAAAAAAAAAATTTAAAACTTCATCTAGTTAATCCCCTCCTTGATGTAAGAATTCTCTTTACCACTCTTGACAAGTAGATAAGTAGACTGTTTACATCTTTGAGTGATAAGGGACTCAAGTGTCTTATTACGTGATAATGAGGAATGTTTTTTTAGACATTCCTCAATGCTAGAAAGTAAAAATATCATGTCTACTCAATGATCCTAACTGATTTATGAACATCACCATAAAAATTTAATTCCCCTTCTGAATAAAATTAGCAAATGTTTGAAAATATTATTATGTCCCATCATGTCCCTAATAACATCTCTTCTCTAAGCTTCATATTTCCAGTCTTCCAGAGAAGAGTTAGACAATATTATCATCCATGATCTACACTCTTTTATTCATGAAGCTTAAGCTAAAATTAGCTTCTTTGATTTTCACCTCACACTAATAGTATTAGATTAATAATCAATAGGCTACTGTTAAGCCACATTTTACCTCTTTTACACTTAACAGCTAATTTTTAGCGAAAGTTTCCAGACTGTACTTACCTTTATTGAATTTCATCTTGTTAGATTTGATCCATATCTCTACACTGCTAAAATGTTTAGTGGTTGGCATCTGTCATTATTTACCCTTATCAGTTTTGTATTACTCAAACTTTTAATAAGGTTGGTTTTAAGACTCAGTATGAATACTGGATTTAGGAGTCAGAAGACTCTGGGTTTGAATTATTGGCTTAATTATTACCAAGGTCATTGGTATAATTACTAACAGAGTGACCATGGATAAATCACTTAATATCTAAATCCTCAGTTTCCTTACCTATAAAATAAAAGGGTTGGTGTGATATAGTATGGAAAGAGTACTATATTTAGAATCAGAGGATCTGATTTCAAATCCTGTCCTGTCACTCAATATCTTATCTGATGTTGGGCAAGTCATTAAATTCTGGCCCTTCATTTCCTCCTTTGTAAAATGATGAGTCAGACAAAATGGATTCTGGGGTGTCTACCAATTCTAAATAACTATTTTCATACAAGTAATTGATGAAGATGTTGAGCAAAATCAGACCAAAGAACTAGTGTACCCCAGGAGCCTTGTCTACATATCATCAGTGATCAGCATTCAGATTGGTGGACCAGCTATGAATTCACTTAACCATACTTCCATCTAATCCATAGTTCTTCATCCTATGTACAAGGATATCATGTGAGATATCTGTAATATGTCTATAGCATTTTATGATCTATCCAACTTAGTCAGCATCTAAAGGTTAATTAGGTTAGTTTCACATGACTTATTCTTAATAAACCCATCTTCACTCCTAATAATCACTACTTCTTCACAAACCACCAATTCTAGATTTGTCAAGATTCAACCACAAAATTATGTTCTGTAGTTTCAAAACCGTAGATTTCCTTCTACTTTTTTTTAAAAATGATAGCATTTGTTTATCTCCACTTCTCTGGAGCTTTTTCCCCCATTATTGCTTAAAAATTATGAACAGTAGTTCATTGATCATCTATTAGTTGCACATATTAAATTGACATATTTATTTCAGTAGCTAACAAATTTTCTGATTTTTATTAAAACCTTTTTCCTTTGATGCAACGACACCTGGGATCCTTGGCTCTTAATCCAGAGTCCATGGTTCTCAATCTGGAGTCCATGAACATTTAAAAAAAAAATTTGCTGACCATTTCAATAAAATTGGTTTCTTTTGAGATCTTCTGTATTTTTATTTTATGCATTAAAATATTATTCTGAGAAGTATCCAGATTAGACTGCCACTGGGGCCCACCATACAAAAGAGATTGGGCATCTCTGAGGTACAGTATATGCTTTGCATTAAATTTTTATATTATTATTGAACTAATTCACTTGTAGTGAATTTATCTCACTATACCACCATCTAAGGGTGTGATCCAAGATATGTGAAAATCTTGACATAAAATTATGGTAAACAGGAGCAGCAGTGAATAGAGTACCTGCCCAGGAGTCAGGAGGACTTAGTTCAAATCCAGCCTCAGACACTTAATACTTTCATAGCTGTGTAATCTTGGGCAAGTCACTTAACCCCATTGCCTTGCCACAATATATATATAGTAAACACTTGATCCCAGGTTGTATCTACAATTCTCTCTTACCTCCACCCCTCACTGGCTTAAAATTTTTTGCCTGTTAAAATGAAGTGATACTTTTAGCATTTGACAGAAGAATGTACAATTTTTAAATGTCTGCAAGGCTAATATTATGAAAATTAAAAATGCTACTACTCTTCAGGTGGGAATAGTATGGCAATCTTCATCTTGCAAATGGAGGGTATTCCAAATATTCATTGTTAAAAAGTAGATGTTTAGAGCATATTTCCCCTTAGGAACAGCAATACAAATTGTATTTCAGTTTTCAAACTAACCAAAAAATGGCTTAACTTATAATATAGCTGAACCATCAAACTGACCCAAAGAGACCCACATCTTTTAGAACCCTAACTCCTGATTTCCCCTGAATGGGAGTCTTAGAAGAAGGGGGTATATGAAAGGACTGGAGGAACTTCATCAGTAGAAGGATGGGAGCAGCAGAAATTCTTAAATTCAGATAAGATGGTACTGGTTACATAAGTTACTGTGTTCATAAGGTGTTCATAATATGAAAGCTGCCCCTATATATGTAGCAATGAGTTATGTATAAAACTTTTGTATATGTATATGTATATATATAATGTATATTTATATAACTTTATATAACTTTAAGTTACACATAATTATAGTTTTACATTAATTATAAAAACCATAGCCATTTACTGTTGTTTTTTTTGTACCTAATCTATTCCACTGATACTCTTCTCTATTTTCTTAGCCAGTACCAGATTTGGTACAGCTAGGCCACCTTCTTTTGTATTTTTTTACTTAATTACCTTGAAATTTTTTTTCTTTCTCCAGATGAATTTTGTTATGATTTTTTCTAACTGTAAAATAAGTTTTTAGTAGTTTGATTGGTATGGCATGAAATAAGGAATTTAGGTAGAATTGTCATTTTTATTATATTAACTCAGTCTAACCAAGAGCAACTGACATTTTTCCATTTGTTTAGGTCTGACCTTAATTATGTGAAAAGTATTTTGTAATTGTGTTCATATAATTTCTGGGTTTGTCTTAGGAGGTAGATTCCCATGTATTTTATGTTGTCTACAGTCACTTTACATGGAATTTCTCCTTCTACCTCTTTCTGTTGGATTTTGTTGGGCAATATGTGATGATTTATATGGGTTTATTTTATATCCTGCAACTTTGCTAAAGTTGCTAATTGTTTCAAGTAGTTTTTTGGTTGATTTTCTAGGATTTTTCCAAATATACCATCATATTATCTGTGAAAAGTGAGAGTTTTATTTCCTTGTTGCTTATTCTAATTCCTTCAATTTCTTTTTCTTATTTCTAAAGCCAGCATTCCTAATACTATGTTGAATAATAATGGTGATAATGGGAATTCTTGTTTCACCCATGATCTTACTGGGAATGCCTCTGGCTTACCTCCATAACATGTAGATGATTTTAGATAGATACTGCTTATCATTTTAAGAAAAATTCCATTTATTCCTATACTCTCTAGGAGTTGGTGTTGTATTTTGTCAAAGACTTTTCCACCATCTATTGAGATATGATTTCTGTTAATTTCTTATTGATATGGTCAATTGTGCTGATTGTTTTTCTAATATTGAATCATACCTGCATATCTGGTATAAATCCTACATGATCATGGTGTATTATCCTAGTGATAACTTGTAATACCTTTGCTAAAATTTAATTTAAAATTTTTGCATTGTTATTCATTAAGGAGATTGGTCTATCATATTCTTTGTTTTGGCTCTTCCAAGTTTTGATATCAGCCCCATGTTGGTATCATAAAAGGAATTTGGCAGGACTCCCTTTTCACCTATTTTTTCAAATAATTTATATAAAATTGAAATTAATTATTCCTTAAATGTTTAGTAAAATTCACCTTTAAATACATCTGGCCCTGGAGATTTTTCCTTAGGGAATTCATTGGTGACTTTTTAAATTTCTTTTTTCTGAAATAGGATTATTTAGGCATTTTATTTCTTCTATTAATCTGAGCAGTTTATAGTTTTGAACATATTTATCTATTTCACTTAGGTTGCCAAATTTATTGGCATACAATTGGGAAAAATAACTCTGAATTATTACTTTAATTTCCTCCCCACTGGTGGTGATTTTACTTTTTTTCATTATTTATACTTGTGACTTGGTTTTCTCTTTTTAAAATTGTATTAAGCAAAGATTTTTTTATTTTATTGTTTTTTTATAAAACCCAATTCTTAGTTTTATTTATTAGTTCAATAGTTTAATTACTTAAAATTTTATTAATTTCTCCTCTGATTTCAGAATTTCTAATGTGGTATTTAATTGGGAATTTTTAATTTGTTCTTTTTCTAGCTTTTTAATTTGCCTGCCCAACTGATTGCTCCCTTCCTTCTCTAATTTACTCATAAAGCATTTAGAAATATAAAATTTCCCCTAATAACCTACTTTGGCTGCATCCCACAAATTTTGGTATGATTTCTCATCATAGTCATTGTCTTGGACAAAATTGTTGATTTTTTTATGATTTGTTGTTTGATCTACTCATTCATTAATATTAAGTTATTTAGTTTCCAATTAATTTTAGCTTATCTTTTCATGGCCTTTATTACATATAATTTTTATTGCATCATGAACTGAAAAGTATGCATTTAATATTTCTGTTTTTCTGTATTTGACTGGCATTTTATGCCCAACATGATCAATTTTTGTATAGGTGCCATTTACCTCACAGAAGAAGGTATATTCCTTTCTATCTCCATTTTCTCTAATTGTTCTCCAGACCTTCTTATTTCTACCTCCTGGCTTCCTTTAAATCCCAACTAAAACTATAAATTTTAAAACCCAAATCACTGTGGCTTTCATTCATAGCCCAGTCACAGGCCCCAAACCAAGCTTCACTTGGCTCATTGTTTGGATTTTGTTGGTTCAGAGTACAAATAACAATTGTCTTCTGTCCTGCCCAGAAAGGGAAGACTGTCCCCTCCCATTGGGCATGCAAACTAGGTCATCTTTTTGTCTCATTTTTCACCTAGCCTTTAATCATGGACATAGCCTCAGACAATCTGAGATCTTGGAAAGACCTTGGTTTAAAAAGGACAAGGTCTTCCACTGTATCCTGGGCCATTGCCAGCCATCCTGACCCATGCCTCATCACTGAACTAGAGGAGAAGGAGGTTGATGCCTTTGCACAGCTGTGCCTCACTTAAATACAGTTCACTTGCAAGTGAAAACCTCACCCTCCAAATGTCATTGATCCTCTTAGAAGAATGAACAACAAAATTCCATCTTTTACAGGAAACTTTTCCCAACTCCTCTTAATTCTAGTGCCTTTTCTCTTTGAATTATTTCCTATTCATCCTTTATGTAGCTTGCTTTTAATATATTTGTTTGCTTGTTGTCTTCCCCCATTAGATTGTGAACTCCTTGAGGGTAGGGACTATCTTTTGCCACTTTCTGTAATCTCTAAGAGTTTAGCTGCAACGTAGGAGTTTAATATATGTTTGTTGACAGACATTCCTCATGGAAATACCTGTGGATCCTTTGAGAAATTGCTGATAAATATTTGTAACAGTTCTCTCAAAAGGTTATTGGGATGAAAGTGCCTCACTATCCCTAAAGTTTAATAATAATAATAATAATAATAATATGGAGCTATTTCTTTCAAAAAAGCCTACCTACCTTGGGCTTTACCCTAATTCAGTTTAGTCTTTTAGACTTGATGCAATTCTTATCCATTTTGAAGTTAACATGTAACTTTTTTTTTTCAGGAGTCATATAGAGAAAAAGGAGATGGAATTAGTTATTGAGAAGTTACAAGAATCTCAGAAATACCTTGCCCAGAAATATTGTGTTCTTGTTTTAGGGTTGGGAATGCCTGACATGCATCACATGGCCTGTGGAAAGTAAGTAAATACATTTTAAAAAGTTAAGTAGTTATGTAATTTTAGAGTCTTAGGAGCCCTTAGAGATTATTCTAGCTCAACCCCCTGTCATTTTGTAGATAAACTGAAGTACAGAGGATAACTGAATTGTTCAATGTCATATAGGTAGTGAATAGTGGCACCAGAATTCAAACTTATCTCTTCTTCTGACTGTAATTCTAAAACTTTTTTTTAGGCCTCCATTCTTCTCAGTGACCTCCACATAATGAAATCTTAGGTTGTATGTAGTTTCATATGCTTAGACTGTAGGGGAGGAAGAAGGTACTTACCTAAATTTTATTGATATTAACATTGAATATCAACCCAGTCAAATGAACTTGTTTAGTAAATATTTATGCACTTAAATTCACTGCATAAAGTTTAGGGTCTGCCCATTGATTCTTATTCACTTTTCCTCTGGTTTCTTGCCCCAGAATTTTAGATGTAACTCACTGTTAACATAATTACCAACCTGGGGAGTCCCATTATTTAAAGGACTGCTTCCCATAGTATCTCATGTTCCTCCTTCATAGAGGCCAGCTCACTTCTTAGAAAAAGTAGGAGCCATACAATAACTGCCTTCCATGTAATTAGTTAATGTCAGTCCATTATTATTAATTCAACTTTCACACAGTGTGAATAAGCTGACATTCCTAGGAGTGCTTTTTCAAGCATATCTTCTGACTTTTCTCCCTTTCTAATAGACATAATTTTAATGTTGGGCTGGTCCTGTTTTGCAATTATTCATCTTCTTTGAGGCTGAATTTGAGATTTCACAGAAATTTCAGTTGAAACTAGCAATTTTGGGGGTGTTAATTTTGTGCTTTCGTGTCTTTCTAGAACTAGGAGGGTCTGACTTTTTTGTAGTTGCGAAGTTTTGAATTCTTGGTTTCACAGAGGTTTTTATGATTTCTTTTTAACTGTATTTTTTAAGAAAAAATATATTTATGTTTTCTTAGCAAAATTAGAAAATCACTCCACAGTATATATAGCCTTATTAAATCAGGCCTAAAAAACAAATGACCCAAATTTGTATGGACCACACCTTTCTTGATGCTGTGGCATCAAGTTAAGAGGAGCATGGATGACTGGAGCTTAAAAAAAAAAGGCAACAACCCATCAAATCAGCTCCTAATCTGTGACAGTCAGTTTTAACCTTATTTCATCTGAAGAGAATTGTTGTTTTGGGAAAGAAGGGTGGAAAACACATAGGCAGATTGGGTTAGGTTCTGAATCCCTTAAGGACCCTCCCCTCTCCTTGGGATAGTCTTAAATAAAGATGTTTGTGGGTAAGGGTCTGATGAAATGAAGGACTCAGTAATCAAGTTTCAGTTACAAATAGCACTGAAACCTAAGGATCTTAACTCCTATTTACAATTCCACTACTGACTAGACTTTTTCTTCAGCTGCTTTTCAGTTCTTATTTCAAATAGGAAATGTTTTGTTTCTTGTGAACCCTGTTTGAGGTTGAAACCATAGCGATTCCTAGGGAAACTCAAGGGGACCCATTCTGTATCTGCTTATCCTGGGTCTCTTTGGACAGTGCAAGACTTAAAGATTCAAGAGATTACTTATCTAAGTACTTAACTTAAAAAAAAGTAACTATAGAGGGGGGGAGGAGAGGAAGAGAGAGAAGAGGAGGAGAAAGGGAAGAAGAATTTGTGAGAGAAAAAATGAAGGGAGAAGGGAGGGGAAGAGGAGGAAGAAAGAGAAAAAGGGGAGGAAGAGGAGGAGGGGAGGGAGGGAAAGAGGAGAGGGGATCAGAGAGAGAGAGAGAGAGAGAGAGAGAGAGAGAGAGAGAGAGAGAGAGAGAGAGGAAGAGAGAGTAGTTGTTGAAGAATAGAGGTTTATATGTCCCCAGGCTTGGGTTTGGGTTTTTTTTTGTTTATCTTTTTAAAGGAAGTTGTTTTCTTCTTGGCTGCTACTGTCATTGTTTCCAAGGCTTGAACAGATGCCTCTGCTGCTCCACATGCTTTGGGAATGGACAAAACTAGGTCATCTAAAATAAGGGTTGCTCTAAACTGGTTCCCAGAATACAAGTGGACATTGCTTTCCTAAAACATAGTTTAATTTGTTTCTCTTATGACATTGGCCCCTCCACCCTTGCCCTTCTTCCCTCCCCCTTTGCTCTCCAAGCTTTCTCCACCCCACCCTCTATATTTTGCATGTTTACTGTTGTGGGCTCTGATTTCAGCTGGCAGAAGAAAGGGAAGTGCTGAAATGCCACACAAGAACTCTGGTTGGGGAGCAGTTTTTGGCTGTATTGAAGAAATTCTAATTATCCATCTGCTACCCCAAAGAAACACACACACTCTCTCTCTCTCTCTCTCTCTCTCTCTCTCTGTGTGTGTGTGTGTATAATATATGTGTGCATGTATATGTTGTTGAAACTGATATTCTTTAAATTAGAATTAAAATTTTTATGATCTGTATTTCTGATCAAAAGTTGTCCTATAAGCCTCTAATTGAGGTCTGTGCATTTTGATCATTCACCTCTGCCCCTCCACAAGGTCTCTGTGTCTAGTTATAAATCTGAAAAGAGGCTCTGTGTGAAACAACCTAATGCCCCTTTAATTACATCTGCAAGTTTTACTGCAGAAGCTGTGTAAACAATCAAGACCATCCTGAGAAGGAAGGAATCTGCTTTGTTATCTAAATGTTAAATAAATTCTTGTACTTATGACATTTTGGAAGGAAAGAAATTCCAATGTTTTATATGTCCATATCATATCTAATAACAACATAAAATATCATGTCAGAAGAGGAGACAGTAGTCCTGGGATAATTGGATCTTTGTCAGTTCTGATATGGAACAGACCTTGTGGATAGGTTGGAGAATCATGTGTAACCTGATTGGTTGACTGCCAAAATTTTTATGTTCCCTTGTCAAAATTCTATAAAAATGGATTATTCAGAACCCACAGGTTCTGGTAAGATCCTAGAGAATTAAACTAAATTTATAAAACTAACTTTGTTTCATTTTTAGTTAAAGGGAAAAAAATAGATTAACTATACACACATCTATCTATATAGATATATGTATATCTATATATAGATATACATGCATATATCTATATATATATATATATATACTTCTTTATTAATTTATTAATTTATTTTCACCAATAAAACATTCCAGAAAAAAATAATTATTCCCCCTGAAAAACTTGAAATTTGATTTAGGACTGGAATTTGATCTTTAAAAGTTGATCGAACAAAGATCATAAACATATTAGAAGGAAGTGGGTGCCCTATAAATTAGGCCCCTCTTTTGGTATTCCTAATCCTTGGCAATTTATATATCTTGGGGCTGTTCAGACCCTTAAATGTGAATGTAGGAAGTAGATTATTTGTGGTTGAAGGGGTTCTAAGGGATTCAGAGAAATTCCTGGGGTGGCTGGTTCAATTCCAGGACCAACCTGGTCACAATAAGGAAATTCCACAGTTATCCCAGGGATCCTGAACCTAACAAGGTATTCAGTCCTTACCTCGAGTAAATTACCCCCAGTTCAGTCTCCAAATGACTTGGGTCTGGTCTCTGCCTCCTTGGGCTGTTGATGCTTTTAACCTGGACCTACTTACTTGAGGCCAGGCCAGAATCCAGTGTACCTTCAAGAAGAAGGACAGCAAAGGCATAGCTTCAATTTTCCTTAACAGTGACCTTGGGCAAACAGCGATTCATGGGCAAAGCCTACCTAAAAGAGACAGAATGGAAGTTTTCCTGACTAATGCAGGTGACAGCAAGTTCTCTCAAACCTCACTTTCTTTCACTGAAAGTGAATATCTTGTTCCCCTTTCAGTTTCTCTTCTTTTCAAGGCGCACAACTACCTTCACATCCTGTGCCTATTCTCCATCTTTGATCCTCCCCCAAAACATCTTCCAATCCTGATGATTCCTTCATAAAAACTATCTATAGTGCCCAAAGTTCACAGATGTCTCCCCACCCAGGCTTGTCAAAATATAATGATTTTCCCTTAACTTTTGATCAGAACCCTATGGGGGAGCCTGAAGGAGTAAAAGTGTTGTTAGTATCTTCTCAATTTGACCTAGGATCAAAACTCTGCTCACCTCACCTTAGTTAAGGTTCTGAGTTCAAACAATTTTATGGTAGTCAATTGGCCTATGTAAGTATGTAAAGAAGAGAGCTAGATTAGGTCCTTTAGAGGGAATGACTTAATCTTTCAGACTCTTTTCTGATATTGTTTGCCACCTTTATCTTCTTTTTTTGTTCAAGGGGTCAAAATACAACATTTGGTATTAACCATTGGTTTCCCTTTATGTTTCAGGGAAAAGGTTTCAGATACACAAAAAGATTGGAAGTTCTTTGAGGTAAGAAAGGCACATTAATGGAACTTTTCCTCTGAACAGATTTATCTCAGTACTTTAAGGATCCGTGAGTTCATTGAGGTGGGTACTTCCTTCACTAATGCAGAGCCAGATCTCTCTGTGGCTACCTAAGGAAAACTTTAACGGGGGGATCATGAGAGACATGATATATAAAATTACAACTAAAGTATTTTTTCAATGCTTTATTTTTCACAACCACCCAAGTGAACTGCTTGTATGCAAACAACTTCCAAACAATTTGTGACTTGTTACCCATACACTATTTCACTGAAATCATTGGATAATTTGATAATCAGATGGGCTATTTACCACACACACAACTTTTATTTTGGTAAAATAATTGGCCTTATTTATCACAGTTGTTGAGACAGTCCTTTTTCATCATAGGCCTTCTTCACCTTCTGTACATATGTAGCTTGGGTAGTATTCCGACGTGAGTACCTAAGAGAGATTGATGAAGAAATAGGTAGGCTCTTTCGGACTAATATGTTCAACAGTGCAAGAAGGAGGCGGGAAGGTGAAGAATCTGGTGAGAAAAAGAGAATGACTTTTGTACAATTCAGGTATGACCTTTTTAGTCTTTCCCTATTTACAAGGAAATCACAAAACAAGACAGTCAAACATAAGTTTTGTTTTGTTTTGTTTTCCTGAAGGAGAATGATGGCTAAGCGTCCAGCAATAAAAACAACTATTCACATGCGCTCTCCAGTCTTATCTACTATTCTGCCTTCCCCTAAAGAACATGCTCAGCATCTCTTTGAGAGGAACCGGAATCGTTTGAGTGCTCCCCATAAACAAAGCAGCCAAAAAGAATTGGTCAGATATGAAGCAGTTGCCATGCCAGTGTAAGTGACAATCATTATAAATGTGGTAGGATCCTGTTCCAATTCATTTAACCTTCAGTTAAAGAAACATTTAGAAATTATCTACTGATTGTAGAACTCTAGACTGGGGTTGCTTAAATAAAATATAGCTCCCAGGTTTATTGAACTTTCTGTTCAAAAAGAGGATAATCTGCACACTAGTGCAGTTAATTAGAAAACAAAGTCATCATGTGTTAAGTGTATCAAAACTGCAAGGAAGCTCAAGAGACACATGAAAAGGTTAAAAAAAGGGGGGGGGTAAAGAAAAAAAACTACTATCCAATAAGATGAAACTGGCTATTTACCCACTTGGGAGAAAGGTTCTCATAACTCTTGAGAATTGTAACTCTATTAGAGAGAATATACTTAGCCAGAAGTGATGGACACTCATGACTTTTCTGTGACTCAGAATGATTTAAAAACAACACCTCCTTGAAAAGAGGGACATTAAGGAGATGGGAAGAGGGAGGAGATTGAATTCAGTAGATCTCATTACATTGAGAGGTACAAAAGACCTGTTGTAATAGAGGGGAAGAAGGGAGAAGCTGAGAACCACCTGAATCTTCCTCTCATCAGACTTGGCTTAAAGTTGATTTACACAAACACTTAGTTAAGAAACTTATCTTGCCTTTTAAGTATTAAAAGGGGAAAAGGGGAGGGAGGAGGGGGAGAAAAAAGAGGAACTAACAGAAGGAAGGGAGGGAAAATAGGTAAAAGGGAAAGAGGAAAGAAAGGGGAGGGGGTTGACAGAGGAGGGCAAACACATTGAAGGTGGTGGTATCCAGAAGCAAAATACTGGGGAATATGGATAAAGGGAAAAATGGGGAAAAATGCAGAGGGAAGATAGCATGGAGGGCAATAAAGAGTTACATTTTTAACTTTGAATGTGAATGGGATGAACTCTTCCTTAAAATGTAAGCGAATAGAAGGATATGATTTCTCTGTCATTACATTCAATTTAGATCAATGTATATTATGGAAACATTATAAAGACTAACAGACTGCCTTCTGTGGGGAGAGGGGAAGGGAAGGAAGATTGGGGGGGAATTGTAAAACTCAAAATAAATAAAATCTTTAAAAAAAGAGAGAGCTGCAAAACAAATGTTATTTGAGGACTGAGGAGCAGAATTCTTGCCAAGACCTCTACAGAACATATAGCAATACTTGTCAGCCTGGATTCATTGACCTGAAAGAAACTAGTTTGAGCTACAAAGTGAGACAATGAGGTGGTGCAGCATATAGAGTGCTGGGTCTGGAGTCAGGAAGATGGTCTTTCTGAATTCAAATCGGATCTCAGACATTTAACTTGCTATGTGACTCTTGGCAAGTCACTTAACTTTGCCTCAGTTTCCTCATCTGTAATATGAGCTGGAGGGGTGAAATAGCAAACCACTCCAGTCTCTTTACAGGAAAATTTCTAAATGTTGTCATGAAGAGCCAGACATGACTGAATCAGCAACAAAGACATCAGGTTGAAGGCAAAAAGTTTTAAAGAAAAATTTGAATTTGATTCATAGTGCACATTAAAAAAGGACTGATCTTTCACAGAGGAGATCAGAGAAAAGGGGCAGGATAATGAGATATTAAACTGACTGTAAAAATATAGCCATGCATTGGGCTTCCATTACAATGTCCCTTACGTAAATCAGTAAAGAAACAGCAAAGTAGGATAAAGAATGGTGATAGGCCATGCTAAAAATCAGTTCACTGGCTAGAAGAGGAACCCAGTTTCTGTTAACTATGGAATCTCCGTGGAACTGGAGAAGGGAAAGCTCGGCGCTAACAAAAAGATGTTAGACTACTGTTGATAATTCAGTTCTTTCTGATTCCTCATGAAATTTTCTTGGCAAAGATGCAGGAGTGGATTGTCATTAACTTTTCCAGTTCATTTTACAGATGAGCAAACAGATAAACAGGATTAAGTGATCCTATAGTTTAATGGCTAAGAAGTATCTAAGATTAGATTTGAACTCAGAAGGATGAATCTTCCAACTTCCAGGGTCATTGCCTATCCACTGTGCCACCTAGCTACTCCCCCCCTCCACCTGCCTTAATACTATAATCCAATCAAGGAGAAGGTATATTTATTCTGGGGAAATGAGTGGGTTAGTAGTAAAATGAAGAATGATTGAAGGAATGTGACCTCTACTCCACTGTATCCCCTTAATACTGCTACCAATGTATTTGAGTTTCCTTAGATTTCAAACTGATTTAAAATGATGTGCTATGTATATTTATGACATTACTAGGAAATATGGGAAACTATTGTAAAAATTATTGTGATTGATCTTCTCTACAAGTTCTTTGCAGTAGATTACTGAAATGAGATTATTTTTTGTGTTGAAAAACCTCAGTTCTCTGCTATGCAGTTTAAGCTTCCCTCTAACAATCAATCTTTCCACACAGAGTTGGCATCCTGGGAGAACCTCGAAGTCTGTTCAACACTACTACCCTCCTCCCCAATGAACAAGAACAGATCGTACAGATCCCAGAGCCTTCAAAGAGAAATGCTTCCCTCTTAAATGAAAATAATGTCAAGGTTCAACAGACCTTAGAGTTAGCTATGAAAGCAATAGGTTCTCTAGGATTATTGATAAAATAACTGCTGTTTCTTTCTATAATTCAATTCCAGTAGAAATAGACTATCTTAATTACTAACTTCAAGCATGTGATTCTGATGTTGCCTAATTATTTTGGTAATCAGATTTAAAAAAAAAAATTTAAACCTCACTAGGATATTCCTAGGTAGTACTTATGAGAGTGTGCCAGAGAAGAAAGCAAATTTTTGACTTGAAGAACTAGGGAAAAATTTCAGAGGGCAATTGAGATGGCCTTATTTAATACTATGTTTCAAGAATTTTATAAGTTGTTTATTGACTTTCAAATTATTTTGTGATTATTTAGAGTAAAATGCTTGGAAGTTTGATCAATTTAATGATAAGGGCAGTTTTATTGTTTCACAGTAATTTCTTTTGAATGATATATTTTATTTTTTCTTTTGAACAAAATGGTTGAATTATTAAAATACATTAAAATAGACTAATTTTTAAATAATAAAAGTATTTCTCTAGTTTATATCTTTGGTTGAAGTAATTGTTTTGTGGATGAAATAAATGTCATTCAATTTAAAGCCTTGAAATATATTTCATTGAATCATTAAATGTCTCACATCTATTACAAGTAAAGTACTTGCGAAAAGGTATAAAAGATAATAGTGTCTGCCCTCAAAAAACTTACAATTCACTGGGGATAAGAAGACATGAATTTGGAGAAGGATAATAAAAGGTAACAATGTAGAAAAGTGACAAAATAGGCTTAAGCAAAGCTTTATGGGAATTCAGATGAAGAGAAGACTTTATGGAAGAGGTACCATTTGAACTGGGCCTTGAAGCCCCTTAACTTTCCTAAGCAGGTGTATTGTGTGTTACATGGTCTCCTTTCTCTGATTTCTCTCTTAATTTGGGTAAATGAGTTCTTTTGCTGTTTGCTAAATGTGCTCATTGTTTAACTGGTTTCAAGGAATCAAACCTTGGATATATAGTTCACAGCATTCTTTCCCCATGGGATAGAAATAAAAAATACAGGTTGAATCTAAAAGTTTTTTACCCTTTAGACTAACAATAGGAGGCAGTTGGGTGGCTCAGGCCAAGCCTAAAGGAAGATCTGAGGTCAAATTCAGTCACATACACAAGCCATGAGACACTAGGCAAATACTGTTTTCCTCAACACTAACAATATTTAAATAATGATTTAATATTATTTAAATAATTCTAACTGGTTATCCTCCTCTTTCTGAGAAGAGCAGAGCACCCAGCAGACATCTCCTGCTTCTTGTCAGGAATCTAAATTTTCCCTTGGAAAAGGGGTGGAGGTGGGGGAAAGAGAGATTCCAGAGACATCTAGTCTTGTCTATCTTCTAGCCATAGCTTTAAAATCTGTGTGGAAACACATATCCAGTATGGGCAAAAAACACGACAAACCACCTATGAGCACACACCCCTACGTAAGTTTTCCAAAAAGTCATTTAAGGAAGGAGAATGTAGGAATGTGTGTCAGGAAAGGCAGTTTGGAGTCATATTTTAATCATTTAATGGTAATGTACTTCTTTTCTATAGCTCCAAAAACAATACCAATCTGTTGTATTAAATTAACTGCATTCAATACTGAGATTAGATTTTTTTTTAAGGATCACTAATTGGAATACAGACTGCTGATTACTGCTCTAAAAGAGACTTTTTATACTGGAAATGGATTTTAGAAGGTCAGACAGTTTAATGCAATGAAAAGAGCACTGAAATTGGAATCATAAGACCATAGTTCATATCCTTACTCTTTCATTTATGAACTATATGATCTTGATCTTAACCTAAGGGCACTTAGCTTCTCTCTGACCTCAGTTTCCTTTAAGATCCCTTCTCAAACCAGATTTATGAACTTATGAGTTAGCAAAAGTAGGTAGGGAAATAGTGCCAGCGAATTTATACCAAAACTTCACAAAACAAATTAGAATTCAGGATTACAGACTAGCCTAGATGCATTTCCCCAGTTTAACCTCTAAGATGAAAGAATCCCAAAACTGACCCTGTTATTCCAGAATAGAGAATATTTCTTGAAAATAAGACAAGTATTTATTATCTAGGGTTGCTGGTGACCATATGGATAGTGTGCTGGGTCTGAAGTCAGGAAGACCTTTCTCCCTGTGTTCAAAATCAGTCTCAGACACTTGCTAGCTGTATGACCCTGAGAAGTCATTTTACCTTGTGCCTCAGTTTCCTCATCTGTAAAATGAGCTGGAGAAAGAAATAATGAATCACTCCAGTGTCTTGGCCAAGAAAACCCCAAATGGGGTCATGAAGAATCAAATATGACTAAAACAATTAAAAACTGGTCCATCTGCCAGAGCTTTTTGTTTATTCAGAGATTTGGGTTGTAATTGGTGTTTTTGTAATGGGATTTGACCTTGAATGTACTGTGACATATTTAATATTTTACATACAGCATTTTAAGATTTCCCAAGTGCTTTACAGATATCTCCTCAAAACCACCCTTGTAGGTAGGTGACATTTTTATTTTTTTTAGTTTTTACAAGGCAATGGGGTTAAGTGGCTTGCCCAAGGCCATACATCTAGGTAATTATTAAGTGTCTGAATCTGGATTTGAACCTGACTCCAGGGCTGGTGACATTTTTTCCCCATTTTTATAGAAAAGGAAATAAGGCAGATAAGCGGTTAAATGAGTTTCCTGGGGTCACAAAGCTAGTAGAATATTAAGGATATTTTGATCTCAAATTGCCATGCCTTCAAGTCCAGCTCCCATTAGCTACCTCCTCAGCACACAGATATTATTTGGACATTTCATAAAGTTTAGGAATTGTGAGGCTTGATTGCCTTAAGCCAAAGAATTCTAAGAAAAGCTCATTTTTATTACAAATTAAATTCCACTTGCATTTCTAAGCCATCTACATTATGATAGGCCTGAGAATACAAAGATTAAAAAAAAATTGAGTTCTAGGTCCCAAAAGAGCTTTCATTCTAGTAAGAAAAGCATGTATATATAGCCTATTATTCCTGCTTTGAGTTAAGTGATTAAGAAGATATAAACATAAAAAAGGGATGGCTTCTGTCCCTAATGGGTTTATAATTAGTAGGAGCAACTGGTTCTTTCACTTCCTGGCAAATATAGGGAAGAAAAAATGGAAATAGTTTCAGATTTTATATTCTTAGGCTCAAAGATCACTGCAGATGGCAGCTGTAGCCATAAAATTAAAAGAAACCTTGCTCTTTGAAAAAACTCTGGCAAATGACATACTAAATCACCTTGTAGAGAAAGGTTTGTATGGTGGAAACTATGGTTTCTCAGTAGCAATGACTCAGAGTTTATAAGGAAAGCAGAATGCTACAGAATCCATGCTTCTGAATTGTGGTTCTAGAAAAGACTTTTGATAGTCCCTTGGGCAGCAAAGAGACCAGTCAACACTTAAATTAATTCAGGCTATTTCTTGAAAGGTCAAATACTGAAGCTGAAACTGAAATACTCTGATCACATAAGGAGAAAACAGGACTCACTGGAAAATATCTTGATGTTGGGAAAGACAAAAGGAGTTTGCAGAGAATGAGATGGAAAATGTCATGGAAACAATGAAAATGCACTTGGACAAATGTCAAGATATTGAAGGATAGATATACCTGGTGTGCTATGGCCCATGGGGTCACAAAAAGTCAGATATGATTGGATAATTAAACCAATTAATAGGGACAAAATGATCTGCAGATAAATATAATTTAAATTAAAATAATATTGCAAAGAGTAGAGCAAAAGACTGGGATTCAATGGGGGGGAGAATGTCAGTTGAAAGGATAATAATGATAATAGCATTTATATAATATTATTTGACAACTCTTCTGTTAATCACTTTACAATTATTTGATTCTCAACAATAATCCGCTTTTGATGGATCAGAAGACTGAGGTAAATAGAGGTTAAGTGACTTTTCCAGTCATACAGCTAGTAAGCATCTGAGGACAAATTTGAACTCAGGACTTCTGTACTCCAGTTTCCAAGATCTACCTCCAGTCCCCAGAATCAGAAAAAAGATGCCCTTAGGGGACATGGAGTAGGTCAATTTGGTTGGAGAATTGGTGGTGGTGGTCATTCTTCATTTTCAAAGACCAATGATATCACAATTTGGAGTCAGGGAATAGTATGTTTGACTATGGCTGATTGGGCACAAGAAGTATAACATTGTATGGAAGAGGCTCTGAATTTGTATAGTGTAAGGAAGAATATGAAATAAGGTTGGAAATGTAGAAGACCAAATTATGGAGGGTCTTGAATAACATGCTAAGAATTTGTAGGAAGTGGGAGGGGCATTCAATGAAAACAACATGGCAAGTTTTCTAATAAAGTCAAATCCAGACAACTAACCATTATGTTTTAGGAACTGTGCTAAGTGCTAAGAAAACAAGGAAGAAAAATAATACCTGGTCCTCAAGGAGCTCAAAGTCTATTCAGGGAGACAATATATGAACAACTATGTACAAGCAAAATATAGATAGGATAAATTGGAAATTATTGCAAAGGGAAGTCACTAAGAGGTTTGTTAAGGTCCAAGAACAGCAAGGAATTAAGTGAACCTGAATTGCAGAGTACCTGGAAAGGGGGAATAACATCTAAAAAGACTGGAAAGGTGTAAAGGGATCAAGTTATGAAGGTCTTTAAAAAAGTCAGATGATTTTGTATCTATCCCAAGGGAGGTAGAGACCCAGAGACTCAGTTTATTGAATGAGGAGGGGGGCTGACTGTGATGTGATCAGACTTTAGGGAGAGCTAGTTGAGAGTTGAGTGGAGGATGGACTGGAGTAGGGAGAGACTTGGGGCATGGAAACCATCCAGAAGACTTAAAATAACCAAGGCTTGAGGAAAAGAGCCCTCACCAAAGTGGTGTCAGCATCAGACAAAAGAAGGAGGTATGTACAAGAGGTTTTACAAAGATAAAATGGATAGGACTTGGAAGCAGCTTGGGTAAGAGTGAGGAATTGAATATGACACTGAAGGTTTTAAACCTGGGTAACTAGAAAGGGAATAATAGGGAAGTTTGGAAGGGAGGTTTGGGGGGAAAGAATGTTTGGTTTTTAAATATCTATAGGACACCTTGTTCAAAATGTCCAACTGGGCATTAGCTATTCTCTTTGCTTAGCTTCAACTCCATGAATATGCTTTCCTCCAGGATAAGTTCATCACCAGAAATCTTACATCATGGAATTGCTTTAGTTTTGGGGTCTCAGAGGCCAGGAGCAAGTAAACTTCTGAGTAGCTGCAGTGACCTCTCCCCTGTGAGGAGGGCTAGCTAGAAGACAGAGCAAAAAAACTCTCCAGAAGCCTCTTTTTATAGAAGGCTCAGAATTTCCAGTCAACTCCCCATTTCCTATCACTGTTTCATTTGATTTTTGATTCTTCTAAATTTCATGTCTAGGTACCTAGTACCCTCTGGTAAGCCTTTTCTATCCCTTCCCCCCAATTTTCAGTTTCCTTTCATGCATTGCCTTCCTTTGATTGATTGTGGGCTGGGGAATGATATTTTTTTTTTAATTTTATAGTTCATTTTTCCAAATTGCATATAACAATTTTAAACTGTTTTAAAATTTTAGAGTTCTAAATTCTGTCTTCCTCCCTTCCCTCCTCTCTCCTTGAGAAGGAAAGGAATTTGATACAGAACATACATGTACAGTCATGCAAAACTTATTTCCATATTAGCTATGTTTGTGAAAGAAAAGACCCCAATAAAACAAGCCCAAGAAAAATAATAGTTTTTAAAAGTGTGCTTTGATCTGCATTCCAACATCATCAATTCTTTTTCTGGAGATAGCATTTTTCATTATAAATCCTTTAAAGTCATCTTAAATTGGTCTTTGTGCTTCATATCCCTTTCATTTGGCACAGTACCTCAAAAAGAATGTTGTTGTTTGTCCTTCATTCTTGAAGATCATGGCATTGGGGGAGGTTATGTCATGACAAGCACATGAGATGACCTTGGATGTGAGGCATTTAGGGTTGTGACTTTACCAAGGTCACATAGATAGTAAGAGTCAAGTATCTGGTCAAATTTGAACTCGGGTCCTCTTGACTCCAGGGTCAGTGCTCTGTCCACTGTCACCTATCTGATCTCTGGCAGAGAATAGGTGCTTAATAAATGTTTATTGAGATGAGAGACTGGACCTTACCAGACAAGGTTGGAAAATAGATCTGAGAATCATCTACACAGAAATAATTTAATCCATGGGATCTAAAGAGATCACCAAGAAAAATAGTAGAGAGGAAGACCTTAAGAGAACCCAAAGCAGAGCCTTGGGGGGGTCACCTAAATGAAGATCCAATAAAGGAGATGGAAAGGAATGTTCACATAGGTAGGAAGGAGAACCAAGAGAGAGCCTTTTCATAAAAATCTAGAGAAAAAAGAATGTAGAGGAGAAAAGGGAAAGTCAAGAGAAATCAAGAAGGATGAGAATTGGGAAAAGGTCATTAAGAGATCACTAATTTTGGAGAGACAACTTATTAGAAAACTATTATAGTAGTCTAGGGGAGAAGAACTGGGAACCCAAAATGGAGGAAGTTGGAATGGAAAAGAGGAATGGATTCCTAATTACTATTTCAGAGGCATAATCAATAGGTCTTGACAACTGATCAGAGTGCGGGCAGGTTGGGGTGAGGGAGATGGAAGAATCAGAGATCACACTGGATTTATAAGCCTAGTTATCTCGAATAAAGGTGGTGTCACCTCCAGAGCTAAGAAAATCAAGAGGAGAAAGAAGATTTAACTATGTATTTGACAGTAGGTTGATCTCAAGATTGTGAAATGGAATACATTGGATTTTTCCCTGTTTTTTTTTTTTGTTCATTAGTAGAGAGATAAGTTGTTTTCAATTGTGTTCAGAAGCAGTTGACTAAAGGCTTTTGGTTCCATGGTCATTGTGATCATATTTTCTCCATTCCTTCCCACCAATAAAATAGAGAAATCCTTTTTCCTTTTTCTCTTTACTCAACCTAAGGCCAGTCTTGGTATAGCCATATCATGATTCCTATGAAGTTCCCTATACTCTCTGTTGTTGCCAATTCCATTCCATTCCATAGACCGATAAGAGTAGAAAAGTGTCCTGAAGTGACATCCCATTCTCCAAAAGATAGGAACCATGAAAATGGAGAGACAAGCATTAGGACAACTTCCTAGAGACCTCAGATGACTAAAATCATTATATTGCTCATAATTATAATTGCCCCCATTCTCCACCAATGTTTCCTCTAAAAACGTTGTGGTTTATGCTGCTGTTTTCAATTAAGCTAAGTTCTCAATTCTCTTTCCATTTGAAATACACAACACCTGTTCATTCCCAATTTAGTCATATATACCTACTCCTCAGTTTATACATTATGTTGCTATATTATTTATATTTTCCTAAATGATGTACTTTTCCAATATTTCTAGATCCCTGATGACTGGTTGGGACAACATGTCCATTTTAAACTATGGTCTTCTAGAGGGTAGAAACCATGCCTACTAATTCACTTTCTACAAAACAAATGAGAAGATGGGCACCACCTAATAACTATAATGATAAAAATCCTTCAGCTTGAATTTTCCATTGATCAGTCAAATCTTTATTTAGTGCTGTATGTTCAGTTATGAATTATATATAAATAATGTTCCTTATTTTCATAAAGTTTACAGTCTTATTGGTGAGACTAGTTGGAATAAATCATGAAAGTATATACTTAATTATTTGGAAAACGACAAAAGTGTGTCCATATCCTCTGACCCAGAGATTCCACTTCTAGGTATATCCTCAAGAAGATCAGAGATAGAAACAAGGCTCTCAAATACATCATGCAAAGTGAAGAAAGTAGGACAGGAAAAGAAGATAAATAGCAACCACAACACTGGATATAAATGGAAAGGACAAAATCAAATTGAAATAGAACACACTGTAATTATGACTAAGTTTAATCCTGAAGAATGTACTTCAAAGAGTTGAGGGACTTCACCTGTGGAATATTGTTAATATACTCTCATTTGACATATTGGTTAGTTTTGCAGAAATTATTTTCTTTGTTATAAGAAAGTTTTTTTAAAAACTTTGGAAGAAGAAAGGGAGGAGAGGGATTGATTACAAAAATAAATATAAGAACCTGGCATCTAAGTGGCAGATGGTACAATGGATAGCATATCAAGCCTAGAGGAAGACCTGAGTGTGACGCTAGATCTAGTTGTGTGACCCTGGGCATGTCACTTCACTCTGTTTGCCTCAGTTCCTCCTTTGTAAAATGAGCTGGAGAAAGAAGTGGCAAACTACTCCAGTATTTTTGCCAAGAAAATCCCAAATGGGGTCCTGAAGAGTCAGACATGACTCCACAAATATATATCAAAATATATAGAAGTAATTTAAGTACTAAATTATGAGGGTTCTGAGAGGAAGTGTCAGTTGGAAACAAAGATAGGAGGGTCATGGGAGACAGAAGCCAGATGGGATGGAGGAAACATAGGAACTTTTAAAAACCTGGAGAGAATAGAAGCTTGGGGGCAATAGTGCCAGCTGGTTGGTTGCAAGGCAAGGATGCTGCTGTCCCAAACTGAATATAATCATGTTGTAACCTTGACTGCCTCACTGAGCCACTCCTCCTCACCCCACTCAGTGTAAGGAGTTTCCTACATGACCAGAATGTGTTGTCCCATTGAGTGAATAGTTACCATAATACTTTACAATCATCTCATTTAATCTCACAACAACCCTGTGAAATAGGGACTATCATGTCCCCCCCAGATAAGGAATTTGAGGCAAATAGCTATTAAATGATTTGACCTGGGTCACAGAACTAATAATAAGTATCTGATGTTGGATTTGAACTCAGGTCTTCTTTGTCCAGGTCCAGAATTCTACTGTACCACCTAGCTGCCTCTACACATGTCTCCCTCTCCTCACTGCTATTTGAGGAATTGGTATTACCCTTAATTTTTGTATGTTTTTCAGAGAACTGGGAAAGAATTTTCACAGTTAGGGATTCTCATAAGGGTCTCATTTCTAAAATAGAGAATTGAATTATAATTATAAGATTATAAGACATTTGGGCAGCTAGGTGGCGCAGTGTATAAAGCACTGGCCATGGAGTCTGGTGTACCTGGGTTCAAATCAGGTCTCAGACACTTAATAATTACCTAGCTGTGTGGCCTTGGGCAAGCCACTTAACCCCATTGCCTTGAAAGAAAAAAAAAACTAAAAAAAAGATTACAAGCCATTCTCCAATTGATAAATGGTCAAAAGATATGAACAGGCAGTTCATTAATGCTATATATAATCATATAAAAATGTTCAAATCATTGTTGATTAGAGAAATGCAAATTAAAACAACTCTGAGATACCACCTCACACCTATCAAATTGACTAGGATGACAAAAAGGGAAAACAATGTTGCAGAAGTTGTGGAAAGATTGGAACATTAATGCACTATTGATAGACCTGTTGAATTAATCCAGCCATTCTGGAGAGCAATATGGAACTATGCCCAAAGAACAATAAGAGTGATCACACCTTTTGATCCAGAATTACCAATTATAGGTCTTTATACAAAAGAAATCATAAAAAATGGAAAAAGTCTCACATGTTCCAAAATATTTATAGCAGTTCTTTTTGTAGTAGCAAAGAATTGGAAATTGAGGGGATGCCCGTTAATTGAGGAATGACTGAAAAAGTTTTGGTATATGAATTTATGGAGTTCTATTGTTCCATAAGAAACCATGAATGGTTGGACTTTAGAGAGGCATGGAAGAAATTGCACAAACTGTCGCAGATTGAAGAGAACAGAACCAAAAGAACATTATACAAATTAACAACAACATTAGGAATTGATCAACTATGACGCAGTTCCTCTCAGAAGTTCAGAGAGCTAGGACAACCCCAGGAGATATATTATGAACAATGCCATTCACATCCATTTTGAAAAAAAAAGAAACAAAACCAAAAAAATCCCCACAGAATCTGAATGAACACTATGTTCACTTTTTAAATAATTTCTTTTATGTTTTTCCTTTATATCCTATGGTTTTCTTTCTTTTCCCTTAGTCCTAATTTATTATACACAAAAAGATTAATATGTAAACATGTTAAACACAAGTGTACATATACAACATTCACTAGACAGCTGCTGGGGGGAGGAAGGAAGGATAGAAGAAAATGTAACTAATAAATATGCAAGTGGATAAATGTTGAAAATTTTTCATATCATATAATTGAAAAAATAAAGTATCAATCAAAAATATTTTTATTTGTTTTTTGCACTTTTATGAAGGGGTTTTATCCCCTGATAAAGAATGTTGATTTTTTTTATTGTAGTCTGAGCAAGTATCTGCTATAAATGAGCAGATACTGTGAAAAGGGGAACAAATAGCCCTATATTTATCAGCAGCCTAAACCAAAGGTTTTTCTCTCTTCCTTGTCTCTTTTTGTCTCTACATCTCAATTTCTTTGTCTTTTTCTATCTCTATTTGTCTCTCTCTTCTCTGTCTCTTTCTCTGTCTCTCCTCTGTCTTCCCTCTGACTCTGGATCTTTGTCTTTTCTCTCCATGACTATCTTTGATGGGCTAGCGCTAGAAGTCTCTCCCATCTTCCATTCTGCTTTCATTTGGAGTGGCTTTTTTAGGGTCTTTTTCTTGGAGGGGGTTTGAGGTGGAGAGACCCTAGTGCCTATCAGAGGGAAAAGGATGGAGAAAGAGCACAGTATATAAATGAAACCAACGCATTTGTGGGGAGGGGGAGAATGTTGATTTCTTTCAGAATTCTTTAGTAAAGTCGAATTTGCATAATGGGTATTTAGATAAATGAGAACTGTTTATACAGGTTCAGAAGCAATTTGGGGAGGAGACTGAACTTCTCTTCAAAGCCCCCTAGGACTTTATTTAAAACTGAACAAATGACTTACAAATTTTTGATCATCTAATATGACTGTATCCATTAATTTTTAAAATTTAAATCAGAGAAAGGAGTTCCTATTTCTTAAAGGGATCATCAGAGAAGGTTGCATCTTTTCAGTTAAACACCTTGTGATTGCATTCTGAGATTTATGAATTGAGATAAGGGGGAAGTTTGGTCAGAGATCAAATCCCCAACCTGCATATACAAATTTATACAGTGATTTGAGGACTATTCAAATGACTCATGCTCTTCATCTACTTGGACTATTTATCACACAGGGATGTTTTAAAATCCAAACAACATAATTAAAATCTTATATAGGTTACTATATAAATGATAGTAGGAATAGTATCAGTAGAGGCAGTAGCAGCAGTAGCAGCTGCAGTGGTGGAGATGATAGTGATGGTAGAGATAGTGGTAGAGATTGTGGTGGTAGTAGTAATAGTACTTGTAGGTAGTATGGTGGTGGTGGTAGTAGTAGTAGTAGTAGTAGTAGTAGTAGTAGTAGTAGTAGTAGTAGTAGTAGTAGTAGTAGTAATAGTACTTGCAGGTAGTGGTGGTGGTGGTGGATGGTAGGACTCATAGTAGTAATCCCAGTAATTTTTGTTAGCAAAAGTAGAACTTGTTGGGACTGACCACCAAACTATCCCATACTTGTCAAAATTATGAACTAAACTTTATGCAAGTGACAAGCAGTATGGAAGGGCAGCTAATTGGTATGGAGAACTGGCCCTGGAGTCAGGAGGACCTGAGTTCAAATCCAACCTCAGACCCTTAATATTAATAATTACCTAGCTGAGTGACCTTGGGCAAGTCACTTAATCCCATTGCCTTGAAAAAACAAAAGAGAGAGAGAGAGAGAGAGGCAGAATGGAATACACACACACACACACACACACACACACACACACACACACACACCCATTACAAGCCCTGCTCCCCTTAAGCACCTCAAATTTCTATTTCCTACTTGGCTTTCTTTGTTTGAATTTGCTCTAAAATGGACATGGGTTTAAATTTATAGTTGCACCAACTTTGCATCCATCTATCTGTTGTTGATCTGCTTTTGATTAATACAGAAGAAATGCCTGCAGAGAAGGTGTAACAGTATAAACATATGAATTCCAGAATTTAAATAAGCTTAAGATATTTGGGCCAAACTAGTGCTAAAGAATGCTGCCCTTTCTCCTGTATTTAGAATAAATTAAACTTTGGTTGTCTTCCAAGAGGTGAGTAACTGCCAAGAACTGGCTTTTCTCAAGATTTAAATGTAAAATTTTGATCATTTCTTTAGAACTCATTGGCACAAAACTCAGCTAATCAACTCCCTATAAAGCAAAGAAATAATCAACAAAAAATGAGCTTGTTGCCCTGAGCTACTCAGTCATTTGGCATCCTCCAGAAAAGAGATTTAAAGAAAGAAAAGTTAGTTTTTACTTTCATCAGTGAACTGGATGATGGAATTGGGAAGAATGGAATTATTGAAGTGAGTAGATGAGACAGAATTATATTTGGTTGCTTTATATTCCAAAATAAAGGAACAATGCTCAAAATGACCTTGTTCAATGAGAGAAATAATCCAAAATAACAGAAAAAAGACAGAAGACTAATTAGGTTTACTAATCAATGAGAAAAAAAGAAGTCATATTAGGTTACAAGCTGGATATTGGTTAACAAGAGTTTTGTTGTTGTTGTTGTTCAGTAGTTTTCAGTTGTGTATAACTCTTTGTGACTACATTTGGTGTTTTCCTGGCAAAGATACTGTAGTGGTTTGCTATTTCCTTCTCCAGTTCATTTTTATAGATGAGGAAATTCAGGCAGAGTTAAGTGATTTGCCCAGGGTTACACAGCTAGTTGTGTCTGAGACTAGATTTGAACCCAGGAAGATGACTCTTTCTGATTCCAAGCCCAGCACTCTAGTCACTTTGATATCTAACTGCTTGACAAGGTAGAATTGTTATACATCAAAATAACATGATTCTAGAATGTGGTTATGGGATAATGATGGGCAAAATCTTCTAAATCTCTGATTAGTTAAGTGGCTTTTCCAAAGTCACACAATTAGTAAATAGTTCTAATTTCAAATCTAGTACAGTCCCCCTCCAACCTTTCCTGTACAAACTTGTCTTCTGGAATTAAAAGCCCTTTATAATCTGTCTCCAACTTAGTTTTTCCAGTTTTTTTTCCTTATACATTACTCCCTTCTGTGTATTCTGTGTGCCAATCATACTGATCTACCAGGAGAAAGAAATGAAAACCTACTCTAGTATCTTTGTCAAAAAACAAAACAAAACCAAAACACAACCCCAAACTCCATGTATAATATTATAACAACATAACACAACAACCTCCTAGGGTTGTTGTGAGGAATCAAATGAGATAGTATTTGTAAAGTGCTGACACTTGGTTACTATTATTATCATCATGTCATCATCTTTGATGATGAGGAATAATTGATCAAAGTTGAAAGAAGAAAAACTTGGATTCTGAATTCCTGGATTATTTGTTTTTTAAGAGAGAAAAAGTATTTACACAGCTGTTACTGTGTACCAAGCTCCTAAGGATCAATGGTCTTTCCCAACATCACACTCAAGAATCACCTACTTTTAAGTTTTACTTCCAGACTGGGTTCCTGTTAACTTTCAACTACTTTCCCTCATTGGCAGTTGATGTGCTCTCTGAAAATACCAGCCACATTCATCATTATAATCAGTAAGAAAAAAATACAGTTGGGGAGATAAATAACATTACTGTATTTCCTCATGTATAAGTTACACCTTTTTAAGAAAAATTTGGGGTCTAAGAACTGAGATAATAGATTTTTTTTTATTCGCATTTCCTGCCTTTTTTTGCCCTTTTTGTCTTTGTGCTCATTCTTTTGCGTTTGTTACTGGCGTATTAAGTTACGTTTTGCCATGCTTTGCTCAGAAAAGATTTTCATCCAGTGCTGAATTCAAGTTCAAAGTGATCCAGTTTGCAAAAGTGGAAGGTCAGCCTGGTCCTCCTCCAACTGAGAAAACATTCCAAGACTGGCTCCCAGAAGAAGAAATCCTCCTGAAGATTCCCGGGCAGAAGAATGCCACAAAAAGGCAAGGCAGCCAAATGGCCTGAGTTAGAGAGGGAAGTGAAGAGATGGATTGAAGAGCAGAGGGTCAGTGGAATTCCTGTGTCCACAAAAATGGTTCAGCAGGAGATCAGAAGAATTGTGATGAACAAGAAATGACTGATTTCAAAGGACACAATGGGTGCTTCAGGTTCATGATACTGAATGGCCTGAGCATGCATCTAGGCACTAGACTTGCCCAAAAGATGCCTGAAAGTGATGAGCAGAAGGGTCTTGAATTTCGTGATGAATTAAATGAGTTCATTAACTTTATGTAATACTTCTTTTTCAGATTTTGGACCCCCAAAATAAGGTGCATCTTATACATGGGGAGATACAGTATATTTCAAAGCAAAATATAAAAATATTTAGAGATTATTTGTGCTATTTATTGCCCCAGATTTATAAATTAGGTGTGTTTATCTTGGAGAACTGTAGATTAAGTTTTGCTTTATAAATGAGAGTGTGAATCATTTCCTGACTCTGATAAAACATTATTGAACCTTGATACTACTTCATAGGAAATTATAGGGATAGATAAGGCAGTAAAACTCAAACCTTTTTTTTCCCCTATATTGGTGTGAACCACACGTATTCTATTGTCCTGTTGTAACATTTCATAATTTGTCCTACTAGGTTTATGAAACGTCATCTTTTTAAGTTAAAGTAAGGTTCACTTACTACTTTGAAATTTAGTTTTAAATTCAGGTGAATTTACATATGGATCACAGATTTAGCAGTTGAAGGGAACTCAGAGGTGACTCAGTCCATTTTAGAGATGAGAAAATTGAGAATCCAGAGAGGTTAAGTGATTGTCCAACAACACACAGCTAGGAAGTAGCAGAGCTGAATTCTAGTCTGGGTCTTCTGACTCCATTTCCTAATACTCTTGCATTGTACCACACTGCAAGGTTTAAATGTACAAGAGCATAGCTAGTTCTAAAGCATTCAATGACTTTATAAGGAAGAGATCTTGTCAAATTATCTAGTTTCATTGAAGTTAGATGTTGAGCTTCTTGAGGGCAGGAGCTGTCTTTGCCTTTTTTTGTATCCCTGATGCTTAGACAGTTTTTCCTTGAATTTTTAAAGAGTTAATAACATCATGGGGTGATGTCTTGACTTGAGAATGGGACTATAAGTGGGGCAGAGCTGTGCAGAGTCAACAGTCTCATGCTCTTTTCCAAAGGCAGTTGAAATCCAGTGTCAAGACAGAAGTCAAAATGACTGGGGATGACCAGGTACAGTAGATGACTTTATTGTCTGATGCCTGATCCAGCTCTAACTGCTTCAGCCCTTTGTGGGTTTTGGAACAAATTGTTCTTATCCTCTCTTTCCCTGAGGGACTGTCTTCACCCACCCCAGTAAATAGCTAAACCAGGTTGAGGGTGATCTAAAGGCTTGACACAAAGTAGATGCTTAATGAATTGTTGACTTGGCTTCAACCACTCAACTTACAAAAGAGAAAATCAAAACGAATCCAGTTCTCCTTTGATTACATCATACTACAAAGTTCTCTGATTTCTGCATCCAAGGTACTAGATTCCTCTCTGGATAAGTGTTTCTCCTCTAGTGGTTCAAAATCTTTATTGTGTCATAGATACCTTTGTCAGTCTGGGTAAGCCTAATAACCCCTTCTCAGAATTATGTTTTAAAATAATTGATAAAAAATGCTAAATTTCAGTTAGAGGTTTGGGAAAATAAAGATGTAATTTTTTTCCCCATGCAAATTCATAGAATCACTTAAATCTGTCTACAAACTTGAGGGTTCATGGTTAAGAACTTTTGTTTATTAATATACATTCCCTTAGATAAAAATCAAAAGGGTAATATGGTACAGCTAGAGCTGGGGTTAAAGGACATGGATTTGAATCCTGACTCCACCATTTACAATCTGTGTGACTGTGCAAATTACTTAACCTTGCAGAGCCCCCTGTTCATTTGTAAAATGCCTGGGGCAGATTAGATGATATCTGCACTGCCTTTCAGCCCTGATACTATGATCCAAAGGCAATTAAGTAGCACAGTGAATAAAATTTAGCCTCTAAAAGTCATACAGCCAGTAAAGGACAGAACTGGGATTCAAACCCAAAGTTTTTAGTTTCTAAGTCTAAATCTCTCTCTCCTCTAAACTGGGGAAACATATGGAAGAAAAAAAGGATTCTAAGAATTGAAGTTACAAGCAAGTCAAAATTAAGCTATGTTTGAGTTTTCTGTTAGTGCTTTGAAATCCTTGGGTGAATTTAATTGATTACCTTTTAGGGGTAGTAATATGTAAAAGAATTTAAAAATAAAATGTATAGGATTTTCCCCAAAATGTCTTTATATCTTTATATCTTCATATACATACATATACATATATATATACATATATATATATATATATCTTTTATATCTTTATATCTCCTCTATATCTTTCCCCTCTTCTTATTGTATTAACACATCTACTCTTTGGTGAAGTTTTATAAGCCTTTCTTCTTTCATAGAAGAAAAATTAGTAGGAAATAGGGTCCTTAGAAAGATTTGAGCTCCCTAAGCATGGAAACAATCAATAAAATTTCCAGTTGGCCTCTATTTATTCTCCCTCTAGTGTTCCTTTAAATAACAAGAAGGCTGAATGTTCTTTAAGCCTGATGAATAATACTACATAAATAAACTCCTCCTAGTATTTGTAGTTAGCACATTCTGTTTGTGCTGCATTAAAGGCCAAAATTCCTGGACCGGGTCATATTTACCTTGGAGGCTCAGATGCCAAGAGCAAGTGAACTCAAAGATGTTCTCATTGGCATAAACACATGGTCTCTAATAGCAGCAAGCAACACAACAGTACTGGCCTAATCTATGCATGAGGAAAGTAAACTGGAGTTGCAGGCACCAGGTTCCTACAAGCCTGTGAGTATACAACAGTGAATCAAGTTTGAATATTATGTAATGTGTTTATAAAAAGAAGCTGGGAAAAACAAATAAAAAGAAAGTATTATTTAGTCATGACAACATTCTACTTATTGGCTACTCAACTATTTGTCTTGTATATATCCATGCAAAAGTAACTAGGATTTATATCAAAATGTCATTAGTCCAACTGTCCATTTCTTTTTTTTAGGTTTTTTTTTTGTGCAAGGCAAATGGGGTTAAGTGGCTTGCCCAAGGCCACACAGCTAGGTAATTATTAAGTGTCTGAGACCGGATTTGAACCCAGGTACTACTGACTCCAGGGCCAGTGCTCTATCCACTGTGCCACCTAGCAGCCCCCTAACTGTCCATTTCTAACGTGCCTAATAACTCTCATGGGAAGTGTGGCCTGGTTCATTTCATTTGATGAGAAATTATAAAATGTATTTGCAGCATTTAAAGTTATTTAAAAAATCTCTCAGACATAACTAAAAGTTTTGATCTGGTTATTGGTGTCCTTGATTGACTTCATACCAGTGTAAACTATGAATCTGTAGTTCAATCTTACACAAATTGGGATCAATCTTTGTGACTTTTCAAAAACATTGGGTTAGGATTCTATTGAGATTTTAGGATCTAAGAAAGTCTAAATTTGGCTCCTGGCTTTCTCTGCTCCCTGCCTAGCCTTTTCCCCATGTAAGCAGAAGGGCTTACAAAGCATCAAGAAAGAGCAGATTTATTACAAGCAACATGAACAACAAAAGAGGAAAAGATATACATTGTTTTGGAGGAAAAGTCCTATGCATTATTATTATTACCTTGAAAAGATAAAAAAAATCGACAATTATAGACCCATCTGTCTACTTTCTCATAGCTATAAAATGTTTATGAGAAACATCTACACACATATCCAGAATTTCTTTGGCAAAATGTAAGGATAAAAGAGGCAAATTATATTTTATAGTAAATTTTTTAGCCATATAATTGATTGAATATACAAAGAATCAAGATCCCACTGCCCTTATTATTTATTTTTTTAAAAGTGCTTAATGGGGCAGAGTCAAGATGACAGAGTAAGGTCAAGGACTCACCTGAACTCTCCTAAATTCCCCTCCAAACAACTTTAAAATAACATCTCAAAATGAATTTTGTAGCCACAGAATCAATAAAAGGACAGGGTAAAACAATTTTGCAGCCAAAGACAACTTAGGTCACAAGAAACCCCTTACTGGATCAAGAGTGGAGAACATTCCAACCAAGGCTGAACCCTAGCATACCTGTAGCAAGCCTGGGGGAGACTGAATTGGCAGCTCTCAGCTCACTGATGATAAGGAAGTCAGATAACTGAGTAGAAAGATATTACAGGGGACTCTTTGCTGGCACTGGGTGTAGGACTCAGTTGCATTATCCATATGTGGTTCTGAGTCAGAGTATCAGGGGCAAGGGGCACTAGCAGGAGCAGGGTGGTCACATAGACCAGAGCAGAGGTCAGTATAGAAGGGACCATACCCCTCCTTAGATCATGCCATCTTGGAACAACTGCAAACTTACAGACCCCCAAAACTAACTCTGAAAACAGCAGCACAAAAAACCCTGAAGCTTGAGACTGTGTCCCTTGCTACTAGGAGTCCAATTTTAACATAAAAGTTGAAAATCAAGAAATAGATTGGAAAAATGAGCAATCTACAAAAAAAAGAACCTGATCATAGACAGGGAAGATAAACACAAACTCAGTAAAGTAAAAACCTGCCACATCCAAAGATTTAAAGAGAAATGTGAATTAGTCTTAGATCCCAAAAGATTTTTCAGAAGAAATCAAAAAGGATTAAAAAAAATCAAGAGAGGTAGAGGAAAAATTGGGGAAAGAAATGAAAGTGATGCAAGATGGTCATGAAATAGAGTCAACAGCTTGGTAAAAGAGGAATAAAAAAAAATCCTGAAGAAAATAACAGAAATAGAATAGACCAAATGATAAAAAGAGCACAGAAATCCACTAAAGAAGAAAACTCCTTAAAAATCAGAACTGGCTAAGTGGAAATATGAGATACCAAAAAACAAAAATCACTGAAGAAACAACTCTTAAAAATTTGAATTGGACAAGTGGAAGTTAATGACTTCATAAGACACCAAAAACCATAAAACAAAATCAAAAGAATAAAAAATAAAGGAAAATGTGAAATATTTCATTGAAAAAACCTGGAAGCTGGATTGAGGAGGAAATAATTTAAGAATTATTGGACTACATCAAAGCCACGATATCATCTTTCAAAGAATCATCAAGGAAAACTGTCCAGATGTCCTAGAACCAGAGGACAAAATAAGAAATGGAAAGAATCCGTTAATTACCTCCTGCAAGAAATCAAAAAAAAAATTAGTAGCATTACAGCTAAATTCCAGAATTCCCAAATCAAGGAGAAAATGATACAAGCAGTCTGAAAGGAACGATGTAAAGCCACAGTAAAGATTACATAAGATTTAGCAGCTTCTACATTAAAGAATTGGAGTGCTTGGAATATGATAGGGCAAAGGAGCTAGGATTACAACCAAGAATCAACTAGTAAAACTGAATATAATCCTTCAAGGGGATAATAGATTTTTAATGAAATAGAGGATTTTCAGGCATTAAAAAGTGATGCAAGGCATTAAAAAGTAGGAGACTTGCTAGATATATGCAAAGAAAAACTATCAACTTGTGCTGCATATTTGGTGAATGTAAGCATTTAACCAAACTATGGAACTTGTCTGTAATGATTATCTCTGATGAGATAGCTAGCAGATAGATAGCATTTATGAAGCATTTTACATAAAACTTTGAGGTTTGCAAAGGATTTTACATGTTACCTTATTTCATCATCAAAGCTCTGTGATTTTATATATATATATATATATATATATATATACACATATATAATTCATTTTATAGATGAGGCAACTAGGGCTCAGAGAGAAGATGTAATTATGTGATCATACACAACTATTAAGTGTCTCAGGCAAGATTCAAATTGTTTTTCTCACTTTAGATCCAAAGTTCTACCTAATACACCACATAGAACAAAAGTCATATCTTAGTAGCAATTGTTCCATTCACCATCTACACAGAAGCACACTTGACTAGGAGCAAGGAAGCATCCACAGTTGCCAAGGAGAAGTATTTCTTGGTGCATGATTTCCTACCAGATATTCAGTTTAATCAAGGCAGAGCCTTTGAGTGATTGAATATGCTGAGAATATAAGATTTTAGGACTGTTATTATTCATTAACTATTAAAAATGTAGAGCCAAATTTAACATTAATATAAGCATCTAAATTTGTAGCATTGAGAGCAAAGGAATTCCATTCTTGGCAGGTATCCAGATGTCTGGAACTATGTCATACCATCCACATAGGGGCACAGAGCCTGAATATTTCTACCTTACACTGTTGAACATACTCAAGTTGAACATACTCTGAAACTAGAATAAAAATTTCAACATGGGACAAGAGTCAATATGTGACAATTCTACCTTAGATGTACAATTTCAACAACAACAACCACAATAATAATAATAATAATAATAGCTATGATTTACATAAGACTTACATAGGCACTGTGCTAAGCAATTTATAATTATTATTCTATTAGATCCCTACAGAAATTGTAGGAGGTAGGTTCTATTATTATCACCATTTTAGAGATGAGGAACCTGAAGCTAATGACCTGCTCAGGGTCACTCAGCTACGAAATAACTAATTTGAACTGATCTAGCCTCCTTCCCATTGAGTCACCTATCTAGCTGCTAACATAGGGGTGAGAGCCATGTCTATTATTGACCTGTGTGCTTTGAAGTTTCAAAATATGGAGTGTATTTCTTTCATGAATATATTATATTGATAGAATCTACCTTCTAGTAATCATTTCAGCTCAGAAGGGATCTGATATAAATATGACAATATGATGCCCTACTCCACTATCAACTCAAGATTTTCATAAAGGAGTTTTGCTGAGAAATCTTGGTCTTCAGAAGACATACAATTTAGAAAATCAGTGGAAAACTATTCCATCACAAATTGTTGAGAGACTAGGTATATTGCCTATTTACAGAATAACCCTAGAGAAAGGCAGGGATCATTTAAAGACAATTCACTCCTATTGAACAACCTATTGACAAACCCTCCTATTGAACATATTAGTAGACTCATTTAGCCTCTGAGCAGGAAGACAGAAGTAATAGAAATCTCAGCCAAATGAATGCAGGAGATCAATTTTATTGACCCATATCAATTTTGTAAAAACTGTTTGAACCATAAATCAGCTCACAAAAGAAATATTTCCAATGAAAGACACCTTGTTTACCATTACCCATCCACCTTGACTCAAATTGAAAACTCCAATCTGCACAGGGAGAAAAAAAATGAATCCAAATTTGACACCTTTCCTGTAGAGAACTTCAGCTATAGAGACTTCTAGGACTACAGAGGCAACCCATACATGGCAATGTTCATAGCCTGAACTTTGGCAAGTTCAAGTTCAGAGAGATAGGTCTATAGCTGTGCTGAGGATAAGGATAAGTCCAAAATCTTTTAACTAACTCAGGCCTAGAGGCAGAAAGGACTTATTCAGTCTATGACCAGACTAACTTAGTATATTACAAATAAACCAAGAGAAGTAATTAGATATGTATGTAGCCAGATAATAATACTAAGTAAGGATTGCCTTATGTTTTCTTTGCATGCAAAAGCCTATGTCTATTGTTTTACAAATTAAATACTGCATATTTTGAGTTATACTTCTGTTTAATTATTTTGATATTATGTTTATCTACATATGTTTATATATTATATTTGTTGCATAACAACTTCTGTTAATTAGGTGCTGTTTTCTTTTTTGTTTAGGTATGTACTTAGGCTTATATCTGTGTTTTCATAGATCTATCAATATTGTTAGAATTAGTTTTTATTCTTTTTTATTGTACATGATTATATATATATATATATATATATATATATATATATATATATACATATGCAGGTATTCTTGGGATTTATGTGTCTCATGAAATGTGTATATTTAGTCACTGAAAAGACTGTAAAGCATTGCTTTTTTGGTTTATTTTTAGAGACTGAGTCTCCCTATCTTGCCCAGGATTTAGAGTCATGGTCCATTCAAGGGTCTGATCCCTCTCTAATTTGCATGGGAGCTTTGACCTTTTCCTTTGTTGAACTGAATTGGCTCACCTCTCCTTAAGCAACATGGTGGGCCCCCAATACTTGTGTTTTACTCTATTAGCTCCTGGCTGTCCACCTGATTAATTTTAGTTCACTGAAGCTTAAAGCTCACAAGTCCAGGAGATCCACTAACCTTCACCAATATTGGGATTACAAATATGTACTGCCACATCCAGTAGTATAATCGACAATTCCAATGTTTTCTATTAGGTTAGGTCTGTTTGTATTGTCCTGGTGCCATTTGCTATGAACTATAATATGGGGATGATTAACTGAGTTTATAGGATGATTATCCTTGTTATTTTAAAGTATTTGATGTTTCTTTTGATATTTATGATATATGTAATTGTAAATTTCAAGTATAAACTAGCTAATTTTTGCAAGGTATTGGAAAATGCATTGACATAAGTAAAAAATAGAGAATCTTCTGCCAGTCTTACTCTAAAGTCTGAGTCCTTTCTGGAAAAGGTCAGAAGTACGTCAGGTTAAGGACCACAGCAATTCCCAGGCAAATCTCAGGTTGGGGGCAGGGGAAAACTATAGCTGCCCATTGAAGAGCAAGCCTAGAAAGTTCATCAGCTGACCTATCTTGCACCCCCTGGAGGACTTACCAGCAGCTAAGGGACCTACCCAGATCATCAACCTGTTATCAGATCAACTGATTTAAGAAATATATCATTGCTCTCCAAAGAACAAGTCCAGGTGACTGATTGGTCAGATGAAATCTATCATTTATAAGGAGCAAACCCAAGTAATAATAATAATAATAATGATGATGATGATGATGATGATGATGATGATGATGATGATGATACCCTGCATTTTTATAATACTTTGAGGCTTGCAATGTGATTTACAAATATTATCTCATTTTGTCTTCACAATATCCTGCAAGGTAGATGTTATTATTATCCCCATTTTACAGATTAGGATATTGAGGCTGAAAAAAAGTTAATTGAGAAGTCTATGGTCACACTACTAGTAAGTGACTAAGGCCAGATTTGACCCAAGTGTTCCTGACCCTCAATCTAGTACACTAACCTAGTACTCTGGCAAGTATTCCTGATCAAGCTAGTCTATGAAGGCAAATTGTTGAATGTGAACTGTTATTATTCAATCATATCAACCATGTTTGACACTTCAAGACTCCATTTGGGATTTTTTTGGCAAAGATACTAGAGTGGTTTACCAT
Organism: Macrotis lagotis; assembly: GCF_037893015.1. Lineage (NCBI taxonomy): Eukaryota > Metazoa > Chordata > Mammalia > Peramelemorphia > Peramelidae > Macrotis > Macrotis lagotis. The sequence goes on along the minus strand of NC_133661.1, from coordinate 278,408,694 downwards.
TTCCTTCTCCAATTCATTTTATAGATAAGGAAACTGAGGCAGGGTTAAGTGAATTACCTAGGGTCACACAACTAAGAAGTGTCTGTGGTCAAATTTGAACCCAGGTCTTTCTAATTCGTAGTCCAACACTCTTATCTACTATGCCACCTAGCTTCCCCTATTATTAACATAGTCACTTGAATTTAAATCAAAATTTACCTTGATATAGTGGAAAGAGTAGAGTTTGGATCCCAGTTGCACTTTTAGCATCATAGGAAAGACAATGCAAATGGACTGCTAGAGAAAATACATCAGCATTTTCACTCACCCAGAAGTCAATTATAAACAGAATAGTTTAATAAACAAAATGATGCAAACACTAACTGGCATATTTTGAAACTAGCTCCAATCACTACAGAGGATAAGATCATGTGACTACAATTGTATTGGGTTCTTATGTCAGTACAATGCATAGAGTCCTGGGATTGGAGGGCAGGAAGACCTGAGTGCAAATCCTTTCTCACACATTTACTAGCTGTGCAAATTGATACAAGTCACTTAATCTCTGTCTGCCTCAATATTCACAATTGTAAAATGGGGATAAAATAGTACCTACCTCACAGAGTTATTATGAGTATCAAATGAGATCATCTTTTGAGGGGCAACTAGGTGGATAGAATACTGACCTTGGAATTAGGAGGACCTGAGTTCAAATCCAGACATAGATATTTCCTACTTTAACTGTATGACCTTGGGCAAGTCACTTAACCCCAATTACCTCATATTCTCATTCCAAAAATAAGCAAATAAATAAATGAATGAATGAATGAATGAATAAATAGATAGATAGATAGATAGATAGATAGACAGATACATAAATAAATAAATAAATATATAAAAGATCATATTTCTAAGTGCAAACTACCTGGTACATAGTAGGTGTTGAATACTTATTTCTTTTCCCTTGGGTGTTTGCCCATCTCTGTATGTATTGCTGTGTCTACTGGTATCTTTGGAGATAGTATCTAGTAGAAAAGGTAGTGTGGAAGAGAAATAGACACATGATGGAGGTAATTTAGCTAGATTTTATCAAAGTTTTAAATATAGTATATTATTTTTGTTGAGAAGATGGAGAGATACAGATTAAGCAATAATATAATCAGATGATTTCAGGTCTGCTTCAATGTGCTTAGACCTGTTACTGATTAACATTTTTATCTCTAACTTGAATAATGGCATAGATAGCATGCTCACTCCTACTGTAAAAAGACACTAAGTGGGAGGAAGATAACTAATACAATGGTTGACAGAATCAGGCTCCATAATGACTTTGGCTACCTAGATTAGAGGATGAACAGAATCTATAAAATGAAACTTAATATGGAAAATTGTAAAGTTTTATACTTTTATGCAAAAAATCCTCAATTTTTCAAATATAAGATGGGATTTTTGTTGAGTCATTTCAGTCGTGTTTGAATCTTTGTGACTCCAGGTGAGGGTTTCTTGACAAAAATACTAGAGTGGTTTGCCATTTCCTTCTCCAGCTCATTTTACAGATGAGGAAACTGTGTCAAACAGGATAAAGTGACTTATCCAGGGTCACATAGCTAGGAAGTGTCTGAGGCTGGATTTGCACTCATGAACATTATGGGGGTTTTAGTGGATTTCAAGTTTAATATGAATCAGTAATATGATATGGTAGGCAATAAACTGAATGTGATCTTGGGTTGTATTAAGAGAAACATAACTTTCAGGAACAAGAAAGTGATAGTGCCACCATATAATGCCAACACATGCCTCATGTGTTGAGTTTGGGACACCGTGGTTTAAGAAGGATATTGATCACCTGGAGAATGCACTGAAAAACTCAATCAGAGAAATGAACAGTCTTGAGTCCATGTCATGTGAGATACATTGAAGTAACTGGGCATGCCCCTGAAGTGGAGATGATTGCTAGCAGGAGGAGAGGATGGGGAGGGAAAAGGCATGGGAACTGGTTCCAAAAAGGGCTGTCAGGAGGAGGAGGGATGACATTTATTCTCTTTGCAGTCCCAGAAAGTCCCAGCAGGTAGAAGTTATAAAGGGGCCGATTTAGACTTGTGGTCAGGAAAAAATTCCTAACAATTAGCACCATCTCAAAGTGGAATGTCCTGCCTCAAGAGGTGGGGGATTCCCACTCTTTGGAGGTCTTCAAGAAGAGTTTGAATGACTTGCTGGATATGTTATAGTAAGGATTCTTCTTACGTATGGGTTTGCTACTGAGGTCCTTGCTAACTCCTGAATTCTGTGTTTCTACTTAGGGTATGATGCATGCATTCTGGAGGTCTGGGTAAGAGTTAACACTATCTGAGAGTAGCCTATGCTTATTATACTTTTAGATTACGCAGAAATTGCAAACCTATTATCGTCTGAGACTAATACTTTGATCCATTAGATATATTCAGCAAGGGCTGGAGAAGTAAAGCCTCCACGGGCAGTGTGTTGTGGTAGGGAGAATGCTCTATAGAGAGAATGACATCTAGAAAACCTAGGTTCACATCCTGCCCCTGCCCACTCTTTGAAATCAGTTTCTTTATCCATAAAATGGGAACAATACTATCTGTATTCCCTATCCCCCCCATCCCTCAGGGTTGAGATGACTTATGCAGTTGAGGTAGCCTATGTAGAGCATTCTGTAATCTGTCAAGCACTATGCAAATGTGAGTTATTATTATTGACTTTTCCCAATCTCCTCAACCACTTCTAATTATGAATATCACCCCAGGTGTTCCAAGCTTGGCTGTGCCAAGACACTTGTGCCTGCTGAGACCTGTCTTCTCATGGTTGAGTGTCTCTTAGTGCTTTTGACATGAAACTAGCCTCTAGGAAATTCTTCCTTATTGTGCATGTAGAGGGTGGGGATGGAGGGGAGTGGTGCATAAAATAATTCACCTTTTCCCAAAATATTTTTCCATAATTATAGAAAATTTCATGATAATGTTTCTGAGGGTGGGTGCTTTTTTTCTTCCTGTATCTGTGGGAGGGTTTTCTTAACCATTTCCATGCATTCAAACTTCCTATAAGAAGTGAGTTTGTTGGGTTCATTCTGAACATTTTATTTGAAAATGTTAAGTATTATCTTTAGCTTTACTGAAATGATCAGGAATTCATCCTCAAAACTCTGCCTTTACTTATACTTAGTCAGTCTATTGCTGTTGGATGGTTGACCACATACTGACATCTAGGTGATAAAATGGATAGAGTTCTGGGTCTAAAGTCAGGAAGACTCATCTTCCTTAATTCAAATCTGATCTCAGAAGCTCACAAGCTGAGCAAGTCACCTAACCCTCTTTGCCTCTGTTTCCTCATCTGTAAAAGGAGCTGGAAAAGGAAATAGCAAATCACTCCAGCATCTTTGCCAAGAAAATCCCAAATGGGATCATGAAGCATCAGACATGACTAAGTGAACAACAATAATAATGTACTGAAATACTGAAATATTAAATATGACTTAAAAGGCTCTCATTATATTGCATATATTTCTGATTTAATTAGAGGAAACTTCATTTAGTTGGGGACTGATTTCTAGGTTGTTCCCTTAGAATGCTCTCAATCTCTAGGTCTTTAGGTCTTCTAAGTTTCCTTGGATAGCATTCCTAGGCAGTGCTAGCATAGTCCATGAATAATGGATGACTTCCCATCACAGGTTCAAGTACAACTGCATGGTAAATAACATTGAGAAAAAACTAAAAGTTGTTTTTAATCTTCCCCTTTGTTCCAATCCAGTCCCTGAGAGCAGTCATCTAAGTGCATCTACTGTACTAACTTCTGTGAATACAAAGACAAAATTGTAATGCCTCAATGAATTACAATGGCTCTAGTTCTTTTAGGCATTTAAAACCCTGCACAACCTGGCTCCTATTTACCCTTTCAGGATTATTATATTTAACTGCTCTTCGCAATCAGATATTTCCAGCTTTCATTTCTGTTGCTTATACAAGATGTCCCCTATTCTTGGAATGTAAATGTCCACCTTTAGGAATTCTTAGTTTCCTTCCAAGCTCAATTCTTTCACCACTTTCTACATCAGACTTTCTTTATTGCCATTTCCCAAGGACTAGTGCCTATCCCCACCCTCCAAATTATCTTTTTATATATAATTATAGATATAAATATATATTTTATATATAAATGTATGTATATATAATGTATGTCTATTTTCTATAGATATAGATAGATACACACATTATCTGGAATATATGCTCTTTGAGACTATTGTTGTTTTGTTATTCAGTTGTGTCTGATGTTTTGTGACCCCATTTGGGGTTTTCTTGCAAAGATTCAAGAGTGGTTTGCCATTTCCTTCTCCAGCTCCTTTTAAAATTGAGGAAACTGAATCAAATAATAGAGTTAAGTAAATTGCTCAGAATCAAACAGCTAGTGAGTATCTGAAACTGGATTTGAACTCAGGAAGATGATTGTTCCTGATTCCAGGTTCAGTGCTCTTACCTACTGTGCCACCTACTTGCCGTCCTTGAGGCTAGGGAATGTTTTATATCTACCTAGCCTCAGTGCTTGATATTGGATAAATGAATGCCTACTGATTGCTTCTACTAGAAAGATTCAACATGTAAACAGAAAAGTATATAGATGATCATTAGAGGAAGATAAAGCACTAACAATTGACATCCAGAAAGGTTATAGATTGATTATGAATTGATTCTTGAAGGAAATTTGGAATTCTAAGAGGCAGAGATAAGGAGGACTTGCCATTCAGACATGGGGAACACACTCCCTTATGGAAATGTTTGTACAGGGAAATCAAGGAGTTGTTCATCAATTGGGGAATGACTGAACAATTTATGTCATTTTGATGTACTATAAGAAATGATACTATAGTTTGTGATGCTATACATTGTGCTACTAGAAATGATGAAAGAGGTATCACAAGATGTGGCCATTCTTCCTCCTGCATGAGCACAACTGGGAAAACAATATAAAATAGCAACAACATTGTAAAGACAAAAAATCTTTGAAAGATTTAAGAATTCTGATCAATGCAGTGACCAGTCATGCTGCCAATGATGAGCCACCTTCTGCCAGAGAGGGGATTGATTCATTGTGCTGAAATGAGATATATATTTTTGGACATGGAGACTATGGAAATTTGTTTTGTTTGATTATGCACATTTGTTACAAGGCTTTTATTTTTCTATTTTTCTTTTCATTTGGGGATAGGAAAGGGGGGTATTAGTGTTTGTTCACTGAAATCTTTAATTTTATAAAAAAGAAAATGTCTATGCAAAAATACAGAGAAAGCAGGTGGAATGTAGAGTTTATGAAAGAGAAGATTATATATGTATATATATATATATATATATATATATATATATATATATATATGTAGTGAGAGAAAGAGAGAAAGAAAAAGAGAGATGGTCTAGAAAGGTAGACGAGTCATATTGTAACATATCCACTCTACCATCTGGCATCAGTGTGCTTGCTCTCTTGTTTAGGGACTAGCATCTTTGGTACCTGTGTCTCCTCTGTCCCTTTTCTAGTTTAAAGTGATATCTAACTGGAACAGTGAATAGAGTTCAAATCCTGCTTTAGATACTTATTAACTATATGATCTTAAGAAAGTCACTTCCCTGTTATTTGCCTCAGTTTCTTCAACTGTAAAATGGGGATAAGAGCACTTATTGGCATGGTGTCTGATACTTAATAGGTGCAAAATAAATGCTGTTTATTATTATCTTACAACATCTAGTTGAGTTTTTTTTCTGAACAAAGTATGTGTTCCAAAAATGTTGTTAACTGAATAATAATTTTGTTCAGTTCTTACTGGTATACGGGAGAAGGGCATTAGCTTTTTGGCAGAGAGTGGCAAAGGCCAAGGGAATATGATGGGGACTTGGGCTCTTGGAACTGAAATTTCCCCAAAATTTTTATGTAATTCTATTCTAGTCCCATAAGCTCCATGGTTAATTGAGTTGCTGTTTAGGATAGGAGGAACAGTGGCCACATTTTCAGATACCTATGCACACTCACACCCTTCTGTTACTAGGGTTATGTATCATTGTATTGTTTATTGTATTTCACTAGTAATCTAGTTTTCTATCTCAGTGTTTTCTTCAGCTTAACCATTTCTCCAGTAAAAATGATAATTTTATTCAACCAAAGCCAATTTGGAGGATCTTTATTTTCAATGACTCACTGTATTTCCAGACCATAATATCTGGCCTCATTCCAACCTCACCCTCTCTAGGGTGTGGTTGAGAAAACTTGGCATTGAGGCTCATTCCAGACCATTCTTCATGGGAAACTTCTGTGTGAAGACCTAAAGAAGACACTGCCTTAATCATCTTTGGTCACAAGATTTGGATAATACCCAAGCCTCTGTATCTATAGTAGCTATGATATCTTAGTCTTATTTTCTAAATAACTACTAATACAAATATAGAATCTGACAACCTCTAAATACTGATTCCTGGTCTTTAATTCAAGGTCTTGTTTGCTATTATGGTCAGCTAGATGGAGCAGGGTATAAGCACCTGAGTTCAAACACAACTTCAGATATTTGCTAGCTGTGTGACCCTGGGTCACACATTTACCCTTGTTTATCTCTTTTTCTTCATCAATAAAATGAGCTGGAGAAGGAAATGGCAAACTACTCCAGTATCTTTGTGAAGAAAACCTGAAATGGGTCACAAAAACTTGTACATGACTGAAAAATGACTGAACAAGTGTGGTGTAGTAGAGTGAACAAGCCTGGGGTCAAATCCTACTTTTTCTACTGTCTATTGTGAGTCATCTCTCTTCCTTGGGTTTAGTTTCTTCATTTCTGGACTTCACCACCTTGCCTCAATTGCCTTCTCACCATGTATTTCCTTCATCATGACCTTCACACCTTGGAATACTACTGTGCCCTGCATACACCTTCTCCTATTGATGAATTCTTCTAGAATTTTGAGGAAGAGCCATTCTTCATTCCTCTCCCAGCTCTGCTTCAGATTTTCTGGACTTAGTCATTACATTCCTCTGTTGGCATTATCTCCCCTACCCCATTTTTAGCTCCCTTTTGTAAGTCTTCTCCTATTAGAATATAAATTATATAAGGACAGAGATTAAGGCTGTTGATGGCAGAGTGGATAGAGGACTAGGTCTAGGGTTGGGAAGACTTGAGTTTAACTCTGGTCTCAGACATTTACTATCCATGTGAGCCTGGGCAAGTCAACCCTATTAGCCTCAGAGAATAAGTAAAAAACACAATATGGGCACCACTCTCTTCAGTTCTCACTCCTTTTATTCTCAGATGAAATGAAATTAGATTCCTGTTTAATGACTAACTCCAGACCAGTAAAAATTTTCACTTCTCATCAGCAATTGTTTTAAATCAGCAAACATTTATTATTGTTACTAGGTGCCTATTCTTGTGCTGAAGAGAAAAAGAAGTGTAGGACTTCATCCTGGTTCTTCTCATCGTTAATTAACTAATTAACTAGTTGACATAGACTTACAAAGACTCAGTCATATAATAATCGCTAACAGTTCATTTGTAATAAAAGGTAGGTGACAAGGTAATTCTTGATTAAATATCAAGCTCAGACTAGATGCTATAGAACTTCAAAAGAGAGATTGATTTCTGTCAGGTAGAACTTCCTGAAGAAGGAATTTGAGCACAGTCTGATGAGATTTGGAAGATAAGTTAAGGAGTGACAGAAAAGGACAATTAGAATACAATGTATTCTAATAAACTTATAGTTTAATAGTTTTGTCTTCCTGACTTCCCATCTTCCTTTATATTTAACCAAGTGAGAAATCACTTCAGATTTCTGAGAGAGAAAACAAATTAGTGGTACCTAGGATAGATTGAATCTTTGTTTTTGTTTGTTTTTACAAGGCAATGGGGTTAAGTGACTTGTCCAAGGTCACACAGTTAAATAAGTATTAAGTGTCTGAGGTTACATTTGAACTCAGGTCCTTGTGACTCGGGGACCAGTGCCCTATCCACTGCACCACCTAGTTGTTCCTATATAGAAATCTTAACAAAGTGATGAAAGGTAGTGAAGTGGTGCAGTTTGCAATTATCACATTGCCCCATAGTTACTTGTGGATATGTCTTCTTGGAAATGCCCTGTTTAAGAAAGTCTTAGCAACTCCTATGAAAAGTTATTCAAAGATTTCTTATTGAAAAAACAAAAATCTGTAGCTAAACACTAGCTGAGAACAAGATAAAGACCTGAATAAGGAAATGAGTGGAATAGTACTAGAAGCAGAGATAGAAGGAGGCTAAAAAAGTAATAATAATAATGATTGTATTTATATAGAAAAATCTGGTCTTAGTCACTTACTGACTGTGTGACCCTAGCAAGTCTTTTAACCCTGTTTGCCTAAATTTCTCCTCTGTAAAATGAGCTGGAGAAGGAAATGGCAAACCACTCTCATCTCTTTGCCAAGAAAACCTCAAATGGAGTCACGAAGAGTCAGACTCAATGAAAACAAAACAAAAAAGATTGTTCAAACACAGCCAGAAAGCAACAGAATTGAGATTTGAAACTAAGTCTTCTGACTTCAAATACAAATCTTCCCTTCATAATTTTATCTAAGATGGAACCTGACAAGACAGGCAAAACAGATGATAAATGTAAGGTCTCAGAAGTTGACATGGATCTGAAATACCTCCCCTATCATTTTTCTACTGCTGGGGTTAATCCAGAGTTTGTCAGTATCCTTGTTTGCCTAAACATAAAGCCTTCTCTGTTGCTTCTTTTAAGCTAACAAACACTACAATGTGATACCCTAGTGGATATGTGAGACATTTAACAAGAACAAACATTTATTGAGACCTCGTTATATATTCTTGTTATTCTAGGGTTAAGAAATCTAAGGGATCCAGAGACCTCTGTCCTCATGGAGTTTATATCCATTTACATGTCTGGGAAATTTCATTTCTTAGTCCTCATTAAAATTAGTACCTTCTTTCTGAGAATATCTCCAATTTATTTTCCATATAACCTGGTTATATAATTGTTTGCCTGTTGTCTTTCATTAGGTGACAGGCTCCTTGAAAGCAGAGTTTTGGGGCTCTTCTCCTCTCTCTTAGTTCAGCACTTAATAAATGCTTATTGATGTGATTTGCAGTTAATGGAACTATAGTCATTTTAGAGTCATGGAATGTTAGAGCTGGCAGGGAATCTTTAAATGCAAACTGGTCTAATGCTTTCCTTTTACAGGTGAGGACTCTGAGAAATGATATTCCTCATGATCTCAGAAATTGTTAATGACTGAGCTGGAATTAGAAGCCAACCCACCTAGTTATGGTGCCTATGGCACCATAAATATTTTTAAAAAATAAAAATTCCTATGCAGAAGAAAATCTTTAAACCAATAGCAATGTGATTGAAGAAATTATCTGAAATGAAATCTATAGTGAGGCATTCCATAGATTTTTTAATCAGATATGGGTTGGTCTGGAAGACCTCTTGAGTCTCTTCCAACTCTGACTGCAAGAATAAAACCTGAAAAATGCCTGAGCCAGCAGTCAGGAAATCTGGCCTCAGCTCTGCCCACAAAACACTTGAAAAATTCCTTTAAGGAGTGGAAGGTAACAAGCACACACAAAATATGAGCAAAATAAATACAAAAGAATGGAGAGGTGGAGGGTGTCGAGCATTAGCTATTGATCTTTGAACTAAGTTTTGAGGGAAATTAGAGATTCTAAGAAACTGAGGCAGGGAGACAGTGCTTTCCAAGAACTGAGGAAAAGCCTCTAAAAACATTAAGGTCAGTTGGACTGTGTCATAGAGTGTATGAAGAGAATAATGTATAATAATGTTGGGAAGGAAGTTGTAATCAAGTTGTGAAGGGTTTTCAATGCTTGATTGATCATAGAGAGTGATTTATGTCATAATTTAGTAAACTCTATGGCTACCTTCTAAGAATGTTTTTATATAAGACAGGCAACTAGATGGAACCCTGGTTAAGAGAGATAGATCTGGAATCAGGAAGATTTGAACTCAGGCACAAGTTGTGTGATCCTAGCCAAGTCATTTAACCTCTATCTATCTTACCTCCCTCATCTGTAAAATGGGAATAATAAAAGCACTTACCTCTGAGGATCAGTATAAGGATCAAATGATTTAACATTTGTAAAGCATTTTGTGAACCTTGAAGGGATATATATAAATACTAGATATTATTATCAGTGCTTAGTATAGTACCTGATCTATTAGTAGGCACTTAATAAATTGAGGAAACTAAGGCCTAGAATTAAATAACTTGCTCAGAATCACACAGGTACTAAGAGTCAGAGGCAGGATCAGGCCATAAGTGACTCAGTCACTTAACCTCATATTTGCTTCCTAAAGCGTTTTGCCAGAATGGCAAAGATGTCAGCAGAGAAAACCAGCTTGTGTATTTTTCTCCACTTGTGTTTCTCTCACCTTCTTGAGACTTATTAAAGTTTCAAGATAAATTGTGAGGTAGGATGCCAGCTACTAGAGGTGGAGTCCATTATAAATTTGGAGGCACCCATAAAAAAGGGTGTATATTCATATAACAAGATAAGCTCCAAATGAATAAATGACAGAAATGAAAGATTTTGTCATAAACAAATCAGTGAAGTGAGGAAGAAATTACCTTTTGGCTCTATGGCTAGGGAAGGATTCATAATTAAACAAGAGATGAATATTACATAGGATAAAATTTTGATTACATACTTTTAAAAGTGTTTGCACAAACAAAAGAAGTCCAAGTTAAAATTCGAAGGGAAATAACTGGGTAAAAATCTCTATCGCAAATTTCTTTGATAAATATCTCATTTCTGGGATAGTTAGGTGGCATAGTAGATAGAACACCAGCCCTGCAGTCAGTAGTACCTGAGTTCAACTCCAACCTCAGACACTTAATAATGATCTGTGTGACCTTGGGTAAGTCACTTAACCTCATTGCCTTGTAAAAACAAGAAAGAAAAATGCCTCTATTCCAAAATAGGGGTGTATGGGGTTTTGAAGAAGGACTAGGACATATGGTGTGAGGATTTGCTTAGACTTTCAAGGCTACTTATTTACCTTTGTGTCCATCTGTCACCCATCTCTCAAGATGTGGCATGCACAAAAGCCACATCTCGGTAAAGCCCTTTCACCAGAAACCAGATGGAAGGTAACAGATAAATCTCAAACCCATTGGTGGGTTAGGGAAATATCTACACTAAGCACATGAAGACTTCCCCCAGTGGAATAGGAAGAGAGCAATTTGTTCCAAGAGAAGAGAGAATAAGCCTGACAACTTTGTATCTCTGACTCACTGAAATCCAATTCTGCAAATGAAGACATCACTCTGTGATGTCATTGTTCTTCCTCAAAAAAAAATGATAAATGATTAACATTTCCAAAATAAAAGAAACCAATTCAAATGTCTAAAAATAATTTTTCTTTCCTATTATTTTCTACATGATAAATGATTAAAGGATTAAAACAGTCTACTTTTAGAAGAAACACTTGCTATCAACAATCAAATAAATGAATACTCCAAATCACTAATAATTAGAGAAATGCAAATTAAAACAACCCCGATATTTCACCTCATATCCATCAGATTGGCAAATTTGACAAAAAAGGAAAATTATAGATGATAGAATTGTTGTGAGAAGTAGGCATATTAATGCACTCTTGATAGAAAAATTATTAGTCCAGCCATTCTGGAAAGCAATTTCCAGGGTTACTAGCTTAACCTAGTAATACTACTATTAGACCTAAATGTAAAGAGATCAAAGAAAGAAGAAAAGGCACTATGTATACAAAAATATTTATAGCAGTTTTTTTGGTGGTAACAAAGAATTGGAAACCAAGAGGGTATATGGAATATGAATGTAATGGAAAACTATTATACCATAAAATGATGAATGTTTGGTAGAATAAATAAATTTATTAAAAGAAAAAAATGATGAAAGAAGTTTCAGAGGAACCTAGTAAATCTTGTATGAACTGACACAAAGTAAAAAAACCAGAAGAACAGTTTAGGCAATAACAACAGCATGATAAAGACAAATAACTTTGAAAGACATAAGAAATTTGATCAACAACCAAGCATACTTCCAGAGGACCTATGTTGATACATGTTGTTGTCATTTGTCCATTGTTTTTGAAGAGGCCCAATGACATTATAATGTTGGGGTGAAATAGACTGATGCCTTGATTTGCAGGTGAATTGAATTTAAGTGAGGCAGAGTTGTACAAAGTTGTCTGACTTACTCTCTCTCTTCCAGAGTCATGGAAGTCCAGTAACAGGACAAAAGTTAAAAAGTCAAAAGACTCAATGACCTGGGATGCAACAAATGATCTTCAGTCACCTTCATGGCTATTGGAACAAATTGTTTTCATTTACCCATTCCACAACAGGAGGTCTTCACATGTTTGAAATAGACATCCCTCAACTCACTGATGGGTTTGAGGTCTATGCCCTCTACCTGTTTTAGTCTTTCTGCCAAGAAGATTTTACCTGTGTGAGGCAATTGCATATGTTATCCACCTCCTAACAGAAAGGCCATGGACTTAAATATATAGAATAAGACATACATTTGTTGGATATAATCAATAATGGAATTTGTTTTCCTTTACTGTGCATTATTCTTTTTTTTTTAGGTTTTTGCAAGGCAAATGGGGTTAAGTGGCTTGCCCAAGGCCACACAGCTAGGTAATTATTAAGTGTCTGAGACTGGATTTGAACCCAGGTATTCCTGACTCCAGGGCCGGTGCTTTATCCACTACACCACCTAGCCGCCCCATACTGTGCATTATTCTTGTAAGGATTTTTAAAATTTTCAATGATGATGATGAGAGAAAAGCAAAAATAAATGCTTGTTAACTGAAAATAATTTTTAAAAGTTAAAGACAGAAAAAGTACATATTTATCCCAAACCCCCATATAAGATATGGACGGTGTGGAAAGGCATGACATCTTCCCTGAGATGAAGAAGTGAGTAACTCATTCTAACCCAAACAAGAGTTGGAGTACTCTCCTTGAAAAGGGCAACAAAAGAAAGTCTACCATCTACTTGAGCAGATTTTTGGGGGTATCACCTCAGTACTGCTAGGTGGGTAGGTGAGAAGATGACCCCACAATGTGACAAATAGCTCCTGAGGCATGCTGCCTAGGTTTCTGGTGAACACAGTAAATAACCAGAGTAAGAAGAAAGATAGGAGGCTTCAAAAGAGGGCAACTAAGAAAGCAAGTCTGGGACAGTAGCAACAGTGATGTTGTCTTCTGAGATGAGGTACAAGTGAGACAGATTTGGAGATAGATCTTCATCAAAGTTCAGGTTCAGAAGCAGAAAGTTAATAATTAACAGCTTAGGACATAAAGGACTACCTAGAGAGGGCAACTACTGAAATATGAGTTTCTTCAAAGGGCATATGTTCACTTTCTCTACTGATGAATAATCTTGTAAAAGATTTTTCTCATTTGTTCATGGGAATAACTTGTTGTATGGTTGTGGCCACCTCTTCATGACGCCATTTGAAGTTTTCTTGGCAATGATAATGGAGTGCTTTGTCATTTCCTTCTCCAACTAATTTTACAAATGAAGAAATGGAGGCAAAGAGGATTAGGCAACTTGCCCAAGGTCACATCTCTAGTGATTGTCTAGGTGGGATTTGAATTTATGAAGATTAGTCCCCACACTCTATCCATTGATCCAACTAGTTTCCCCTTAAGAATAAACCTACTGGGTAGTTTTTCCTTTGGTGCTTTGTTTTTAAAATTTTACTAAAATAATTCTTAAATTCTTTACTAAAAAATCTATTTTGGTAACAACAATCCTCAAAGTCAGTTTTTACAGCCTAGCTATATTTCTGTCTTGCCTAACCCTCAAAGAATCTGGGTGATGGAAAATGTTTTAATCTTCTTCTGAGTGGTGCTGTAATTCATCTTCATTCAATTAAATATGCAGATGGTTCAAATCCGGCCTCAGACACTTAATAATTACCTAGCTGTGTGGCCTTGGGCAAGCCACTTAACCCTGTTTGCCTTGCAAAAAAAAAATATGCAGATGGGAATAGAATACTTATCTCTTGAGTGACAAAGGGATAGAGGGAAATCAAGTTTTCTTTCAAAATGGTTTGAAATAAAAGTAAGCAAACTGAGACAAGAAAATATTAGAGGGTTTGCTCATGTGGTCAGAATAGGGACAGTATTTAAGCCTTCCTCGTATGAAAAAAGATTCCTCCAGTATACTCAGCCCTTACTCTTTCATTTCATTTCTTTGTTGTTGTTCAGTTGTGTCCAACTCTTTGTGTCTTAGTAGACCATGACATGCTAATACTGTTCATGGGGTTTTCTAGGTAAAGGTAGTGGAGCAGTTTACCATTTCATTCTCCAGTGGATTAAGGCAAAGAGAGGTTAAATGGCTTACTTAGGGTCACAGAGTGAGTGTCTGAGGCCAGATTTGAATTCAAATCTTCCTGACTCCAGTACCAGCTCTCTATCGACTGAGCCACCTTGCTGCCTTCTAGGCAAACAGATGTTAAGTGACTTGCCAAGCTCAGATAACTAGTAAGTGTATCTGAAGCCACCTGAATCAGGTCTTTCTGATTGCAGGCCCACTGCTCTGTCCACTGAGTCACCAAACTGCCTCTCATCTCATTTCTGGGGACTAGATTTTTCATTCAACATTTTTTGTTGTTTCTCATCTGTAATTTGCTAAGTCCAGAGAACTGCTGTTAAAATACCTTCAATGAATGTTGACCAATAATTTTTCTGTAATTTATAGTCTTAAATAGTTCCTTGAGGACTCTAAGAAGTTGTGACTTGTCTATGATCACACAGTTAGTATATGAAAGATTGCACTTGAGCTGAGACCTTTCTAATTCCAAAACCAGTTCTCTAGCAACTTTACCATATAGTCCATCACTCTACAACTTGAGGTTTTTAAATTTTCCAATGGCCTGTGATTTTGTCAACATGGGAACTCATTTCAACCAATGTAGATTACCACTCCTCTATGACTTTATGGATGATCTTTCTGAGTGTCTATGAACAAATCAATCAATCCATCAATGTTTATTTAAACACCTAGAAAATATGTGCCAGTCAGAATACTAAACACTAAGGATTTTTTTTAAAAAGGCAAAAAACAGTCCTTGACTTTTAGGCTTCATAATCTAGTGGAGGAGACAACAAGCAAATATATACAAATAACCTTTACATAGAAAAAATAGAAAATAATTATCAGAGGGAAGGCAGTAGAATTAAAACTACATCACTGCAGTAAAAGTGACTAATCTATTGCTATCCTCAAATCTTTCTATTGTAAATGGGACCTGCCACGGATTCTACTGCTATAACCTTGTAGAAGGTAGAACTAAAATCTTCCCCTCTGCTACTTGAAATAAAAAAACTTTAAAATGGAAATAAGCAAGGAAATGGAAATACTTTCACATATGCAGAAGTCTAAGGGCAATATGAGATACTTTCTTCAGTACAGTGTAAAAGAAACAAAGGGACACAGAAGTCTAAAGGGGAAATTAGAGGTACCAAATTAGAGGTACTTCTTCTATGATTTTGCATTAGCAACCATCTTGATGGATAATTTCTGGAGAGTGGAGTGAGCCAGTCAATGAACAAACAAAAAGAATGTTTCTGAGACTGGGGGGAAAGTCCCCAAAGGAAAATTTATGAAAGGCATTTTCTCAAAAGACCAAATGTGCCTTAACCTTTCTTGAAGCCCTTGGAAGAGAACTGGGAGCATTCAAAAATATTTTTACTGTGTCAGGGATGTTATGTTAACTGCTTTGGGAAGGAATTTAATGCCATTTCATTATATCTGGTGACATGGCAAAAAACCATTGTAATGACATACTTTAGTTTAGCTCAGAGTTCATCCAATTCTGAAGCAAAAAAGTTTTACTTAAAACTATTAGAAATTAGCTAGTTTGTGTGAGTCATTTTTATTTCTATAGGCCTTATTTTCCTCCTCTATAATAAGGAATTTGAATTTCTAGTGTCCATCCCAGTTCTGAGATTCTATGATTCCATAAAACCTGTGGAGCAATTTGAGTATAGGTTCAGGAATTCAAGACAAAGATTGGCAGTTTTAACTTGCTCCTATGGTATTACTAAATAAAGCTTTTCATAGACTGTATGAATGGCACAAGCACTAGCTTCTGGGAGAATGAGTCAAAAATACTTACTCATCCCAACCATATCAAATTGATCTCCTAATGGAAGAAAAGCAAGTCAATCAATAAGACAGATCTAATCTGAAGCACTGTTACTAGTCTGTCTGGATGTGGGTGTTGTCTGATTCATGAGGGGGCTCATACAGTCTTGAGCCTATGGGTTAATTCACAATGGAGTTGTTGTCATTACCCTGTGGGGAAAAGGCACTAGCAGTAGCAACTCAGTGAAAAAGCAGTAGTTGGTAGATCAAGAAATGCTAACCCTGTGGGAAAGGAGCAACTGAGAGCTAGGGAGATAGAAAGGTGATCTGGAAATCTTGGAAGCAACAATTGGCCAGGTTATAGATGTTTCTTCCACCCTTTTCTAATGGTAGTTATGAGAATCTGTAGGAGTGTGTGTGTGTGTGTGTGTGTGTGTGTGTGTGTGTGTAGAGGAGAAGGGAGAGGATGCTTCTTGTTATTTACCTTGTTTTGTTTATTTCAATCCCTTTGCTTTGAATTAATATATCTTCTAAGTTGAATAAAAGAAGAAAAAATGGGTAAAGTCTTGTGAGTTGTGCTTTTAAATAGATAATGACTCAAGAGCTTGAACCTGAGCAAAACTTATAGGAAGTTAATGGGACAAGGAGTGGGAAGGTTGTAGATATGTGTGTGTATAATATATGTATATAGGTATGCTTGTATGTATTGACTCTATCAGACTATTTGTACAGTATATTTATCTATATGTCAGAGATAAGTTCATGGATTACCAGAGGATAGAGCACTGACCCTAGAGTCAGGGGGACTGGAGTTCGAATCCAGCATCTGATACCTGATGCTTGCTGTGTGACCTTGGGCAAGTCTGATTCTCTCCTATTCTGGGCCATCTCCAGTCATTCTGATTCTTATCTGGCTACCGAATCCAGATGGCTCTGGAGGAGAAAGTAAGACTGGTGACTTAGCACAGCATCCCCTCACTCAAATCCAATTCATATGCTTGTCCTGGCATCAACCTCCCTGATGTCATGGTCTTCTTCAAAAATAGACAAAAAAAATCATCATATTAGCAAGGATATCTACCTTAACTTACAGGCTTTTATATCTGACTTGGACCACCTGGTACTGCTTTCTAGCTCTTGAAATGGATGCTACATTGACTCTAGGTTTAAAGTGAATGTAAGCAGCAATTAATTCTGGCCAAAAACTCTAAGGGGGTTCCCCTTCGAGATTGATTTTTATTTTTTAACTAGGAAAGAGGCAATTTTTTAAACTAATTTCTGACCTTAATTGCTGAATAGGCTTTGCCTTTGACAAATTGAGACCTGGGGGAAAAAAAGGCCAAGGTCTTCCATGGCATCTGGGACCATCTCTAATCATCCTGATCTATTTCTTGCTAGTGGATCCAGATGGCAGTTCCAGAGGAGAGAGTGAGAATATTGACTTTGTATAGCTTTGCCTCATTAAAAATCTTATTCACTTACAATTCGTGACATCACCTTCTTATTGTCCTGGTCCTCCTTGAGATAAAAGATGTGTGTGTGTGTGTGTGTGTGTGTGTGTGTGGTGTGTGTGTGTGTGTATAAAAGATAACAACCTCCCAGGTAAATATAAGGAAGATCATTCTGTAAGCCTCGTCTATTCCACTGATTCACTAGGCTGCTCAACTCTTGAAATTTGCCCCCTGTGACTCTCATAAGAAGGGACTGAGGAAAACTAGGACAAGGAAGAAGGAAATAGTTGTACAAATTCAAATTCTGGGCCCCCAGATACTAATTTCAGAAAAAGTTACTTTTTCTCTTGTTAGGGCATCCTAATGGTCTAGTGTGAGAAAAATGACAAAAGCAACCAGAGTCAGAGTGAAGGAGGTACAGCTTTCAGCACTTCCAAAACTCTGAGTCTCCTCTACATTGTAGGGATGATTGAAGACTGCATAATTTTTTAAAATGTCAAAGGGTTCAAAATTTTAAGCATTATTGTTGGGATGGAGGCAAATAGTGGAAAGCAGAGCCAGAAAGGTTTAGAATGAGCTTTCAGAAATGGGGAGGACCCTAGAAGGTGGGAGTGGGTGGACTCTGCCTTGATATGAACATATAAAACTTTGAGCACTTCAAAGACCAGGCCCTCAAAGATTGAAGCAAGCACATACTTGAAACTTTGAATCATCCCATACTATTTCTTCCCACTTTTTTTTCAAGAAAAGAAGTCTTTATTTGGAATGATTCACTTAACAGCTTATAAATCCAGGGGCACATAAAACAGACTTAGAGTAACTAAGAAACCCAAAGAGTTTCAGAAGACATAAAATAAATCATCTCAAAAATCCTCTTCCAAGGGTAGTTTGAAGTCTGGAAATTTAACCTCAGAAGGAAACATTTAAAATCTGAAGTCAACTCTCTCTTTCCACAGAGGAACAGTGATAATGCTGCTAATAGAATTCTGTTGGGTAGTTCAAACTTAACTTTCTAAAACGAAATGTTCTTTCTCTCATAGGCAAAAAAAAGTAAATCTTGTAATTTTCTATGCCATTAATGAATCTTTAGATAGAGTCATATATCAGAATATTTTTGGAGATATATATATTTTTGGAAATAAAGATAGGATTTAAAAACCATCTTCCCTCAAATCTCTAATAATTTGGAATACTGCCCTACAGACACTTCTGATAGCAGTATTGTGTCAGTTTTATCCTAAGAATCAATCAATAAAAATCTAATAAAGTGCCTACAATGTGTCAAACTTTGCTAATCTCTGAGGATTAAAAAAAAGAAGCAAAATACAGTCTCTGCCCTCAAGGAGTTTATAATCTAAATGGGGATAACATTGAGCAAGTGAAAAGAATAGCAGGGCAGCTAGGTGGTGCAGTGGATAGAGCACCGGCCCTGGAGTCAGGAGTACCTGAGTTCAAATCTGACCTGAGACACTTAATATAATTACCTAGCTGTGTGGCCTGGGGCAAACTACTTAACCCCATTTCCCTTGCAAAAACCTAAAAAAAATAATAATAAAAGAAGAAAAGAATAGCAAATTTAAGAGTCAGGGAATCTGAGTATTAGCTCTTGCTTAGTCAGCTGTATGACCTTAGACATGCTACTTTTCCTCTCCAGACCTTATTTTCCTCATTTATCCAATGAGGAGATTAGAGTCAATAATCTCTAAAGTTTCTTCCAGCTCTAAATTTCATAATTTTATGTTTTCACAGGACCCCTTCCAACTCTAATAATTTTATGATTCCCTCAACTTCATAACTATTTCTTTTCCAAAATTGACTGAACTGTGTTATATAACAGGACCTGGCACATGTGCAGAGAACCTGGGATGGCTACTTCCTGCAGGGAGACATAGGGGAGCCTGCTTCTGAGGGAGTCATGATGTGTAATGGAAATAGCTTGGAAAGACATTGGAACATGTCCAGGTGTTCTATAACTGGTTCTGGTTAGCTAACCACGTTTTTAGGAGGTTTCTTGATTGTCTGTATAGTTAGACTGGAGAAGAAGAAGAAGAGGAATCTTCAGAAAGGGCTTAGTTGGTCTCAAATTCTCATTTTGTTTGGCACCTCCATCTTGCTGAGTCACTGTGACCCCTTCATTCATGATCTTTCATTTAAGACAATGCTGAAGGAAAGAATCTTTCTGCCCTCCAAGAGCATGTGGCCCTGTAAATATAGACCTGGAATCTTTGCCCATCTTGAGATGTATACTTTTGTCTTTGGTGAAGGAAGCTCCAATTTGGTGGGTTTTAAAAGGTCAGGAGGACAAGTATCCAGGCTTCTAGGCATCTGAGCATCCTACCTTTGCAGCCAGATCAGCATCAATGCCCTGAGGTCCAAAGAATAATCTTCAAGATCACACCCAGAGGTAGTTAGAACAGGATTCATCAGCCAATTGTGTTACAATTAGATGGGAACTTGGAGGGATTAATATAATATTCAAAACTGAGTCAAATTTGAGCCAGCTCTCCCCAGAGACCAAAGGGTTACTGATAATATGTCTTCAGAAGTGTTGGACGTGATTCTAATCAATCAATGTTAAGTGAGTAAATGGAATTAGGGCAATTAAGAGGAACACCACTGGTAGGATACAGAGTCAACAGCAAGAGAGAAGAGACACTCCAGTCCCTGGAAAACCCTAGAACCAAAGGATCTCTCCAGAACTGATTATTAAATTTTTAGTGTGAGCATTTATACCTCAGGAATGGACAACATTACAAATCAGGACTTGTTTTATTGCTTTGTTGATTTTATAGACTTATGAAAGAGATAAAGATGTTAACAGTGTAAATTAAACTTAAAAGTATAACGTATGCACATTTTTCTTTTTGGAAAGTTGGTAAACATTTTACCAGCATACCCTTGTCTTTGAAAGCACAGATATAGCCAGGCTGGTTCTTAGTCAGAGTCAGGCATGTTTGCTATATCAAGCAAATAAATAAATACTGAGTTTTTTTTTTTAAATTCAGGTTGATGAATCCATGGATCATTGGAAGTATTTTCTATGAGACTCAGATTGTGATCTCCTTCAGGTAGAATGACTAGATTACCAATAAACTTGGTGACTTGTACCTATAACTTGAAGAGGCTACTCCACATGTTCTCTAGTGGGATCAGTGGCATTATGCTTGGAGAAACAAATTCAGGATAGGAGGGAAAGTTTGAGAAGAAATGGATATGGCCAAGGAGAAGATTTATAGAACTAGTTGGAGAGAGGAACTATAGCAAAGTCTCATTAATTTGGGATTACTGGGAAATAAAGCAAGTAATTATTACAGAAAAATTTGAATTATTAAGGAATTTCAAAACAGTAGTCTAGAATCAGAAGAACTAAATTTAAGTGTCACCTTCACCACTCACTAGCTGCCTGATCTTTTGATAAGTCAGTCCATCTCCCTGAACCTTGGTTTCCTTATCAGTAAAATAATAGGTTGAATCAGATGATTCCTAAGGACTGACAATCAATGCTTAATTTCAAGTACATGAATTACTTTCAGGTCCCATTGCCCTAAAGGAGGTTCTACTTTAATGATTAGCTCGAAATTATTTATATTTGCTTATTAAGGCACTAGCTTTATTTTAATATTGACTTGGAGATATTTGTAGGTAGACTTTAAAAAATGGGAAGAATAAAGGACCAGAAGAAAGGTAAACTAGGTTCTAATTCCTACTCTTGCCAGTCACTGAACTTTACAAACCTGTTTTCTCATGTATAAAATGTTGTGCTTAGACTCAGTCTCAGAGATAGGAGAGTTTTTGAATCTAACAATCCTATGATTGCCTTAGTTCGGCAAACATTTCACCAGTAGTGCTGTATGTATCACTAATTTACTTAACATGTCTTTTCTCTCTTCCCCTTTCCCCCTCCCCCCCCAAGACTGAGTAGTGTAAAGGCAAACTCGATCTCAAGTGCCATATCAAATGGCCAAAAAATAAAGTTAATGCTAAAGGTTGTGAAATAGAAAGTAAATGCTGCAGTGGATAGATAGTCCTGGACCTAGAGTCAGGTAGACTCATCTTCATGAGTTCAAATCCTGCCTCAGACACTTACTAGCTGTGTGATTCTAGGCAAGCTGCTTCATTCTCCCTCAATTTCCTCACCTGTTTGATGAATTGTAGAGGGAAATGGCAAACATTTCAGGATCTTTTCCAAGAAAAATCCAAATGGGAGCGTGAAGAGTTAGACATGACTGAACAACAACAAAGGCTTTTTATTCTTGATTCCTATGCACAAATTAGAAGAAAACTCCCATTGGCTTATGCATCAGTAGAGAAAGTGAACAAATTCCCCCTGGGAAAGCTCACATTCCAGTAAAGTTGCAAATGTAACTGCTCCAGGAAGCCCCTTATGTCCTAAGTTGTCATTTGCTAACACTCTGCTTTCAAACCCCAAAATTGCTAGGTTCTGTCTCCAAACCTGTGATTCATTGAAGCATTCACTCAACTGCATTTCATCTCAGAAGTTAACTTCGCCGCTGCTACTTTCCCTGGCTTGCTTTCTTAGCTGCTCTCTCTTGAAACCTCCTTGCCTGTCTTCCTCCTCTGGTTGTTTACTTTGTTAGCTGGGAACCTAGGCAGCCTGCCTCAGAAGCTATTTGCCACATTGCTGGATCTGTCTTCTTATCTTCCCACACAAGCAGTCCTGAGGTGATGCTTAAAAATTTCTGCTCAAGAAAATGTAAGAAAAAAATGCTAGTAATCTCCAGAGCAAGAACTGAGTCTGAATACAGATCAATGCATACTGTCTATTTTTTTAAACTTTATTTATCAGTTTGTTTATCCATTTTCTTCCTCATTTTAACTAATATGGAGATATATTTTACATGATTGCACATGTCTACATTTTATCAAATTGCTTGAAGGGGTGGGAAGAAGGATGAAAGAATTTAGAAATCAAAATTGTTTTCAAAAGAAGTTAAAAATTGTTTTATATGTAATTGGAAAAATGAAATATTAAAAAGAAAGAAAAATTGGAGTTGAGAGATTAAATGAATTGTTCAGAGGGTAGATTTGAACTCAGATTTTTCCTGATTTAAGGACCAGAACTCTATTCATAGCATCATCTGTCTTGGAGAGATGCATCATGAATGAATGAAAAAGTATTTAAGCATCAACTATGTACCAATCATAGGGGAATACAAATAGAAAAATAAGAAAGTCTCTTCTCTAGTTTATATTCTAACATGAAGAGACAATATATATGGATTTCATTTGCAAATCAGATGAAAATGATGTATGGTCCTTAGAGAATAGCAGCAAAACAGATGCTAATGCATCTCCATTGATAAAAACCAAATCTACTCTATGATGTTCAACCATTTGACAATGTCAAGGACTTTGGTGGTGGGTTTTTTCTGGGTCTTTAGAACCTGTCACTACGAAGAGCTAAAGGCCACGAAGTAGTGACCAGGTTGCATCTCCACAAGGATTGCTCTAATCTACTGTGGTTCTGAGGGCTGGGCTAAAAGTATGTCTGATGGACTGGAGGTGAGGGGCTCCTGCTATTACTGGGATCCATATGTGCTTCAAAATGTTGCACTTAAGAAGTGGTATTAGCAGATATCATTGAGGAAATACATAACCACGAAAGAAGATGGGTGAGAGCCTGTACTGAGTGCTTCACTTCTTGAAGAAATGAAAAATACCTAGGGAAAGACTTTCAGCATGTTAGGTGGATGTTTTCTGAGAAATCTATGGAAGAACATGTATAAAAATAACATAGGATAAGAAGATATGGATGGGTTGTGATCTACACCAATGGAGAGAACATATACATTCATAGGATCATAGATTCAGTAAAAATGTAAGAAATCAATTTGCTGAGGGACTTTCTCTGTGTCTTTTTTTTTATGTTTCTGCTAGGTAATGGGGTTAAGTGGCTTGCCCAAGGCCACACAGCTAGGTAATTAATAAATGTCTGAGGTCGGTTTTGAACTCAGGTACTCCTGACTCCAGGGCAGGTGCTTTATCCACTGCGCCGCCTAGCTGTTCCTTCCTCTGTGTCTTTTAACATTTAGCAATTATTAGTACAGTATGTACTCAGGTCATGTCATCTCTTGCCCTCTTTTCATTCCAGTTCACCTCTTTTTCCAATCAGCCATGCACAAATCCATGTTGGTAATCCACTCTAGCTTAAATATGCCCACTTCAAATCTTTCCATTGCCCTTTGACTGAACTGTAATCCAAATTCTTTGGAGAGTAATATTCTATGATCTATAGCCATATAATATCCCCTAAAAAACTTTGGTGTTAAAGAGATATGACTTTGCTCCAGGAAGTATCTCATGAAAATACTGGAATAATTTCTCAAAAGTAAAAATATAAACTGCTCTTTTCTCCTTTCCCAACCTGCCATGTCTGCTCACATGAGCTCACATGGAACTAGGTTCATCTTTTATTTTTTAAATTATTTTTAAGATTTTATTTATTTTGAGTTTTACAATTTTTACCCCAATTTCACTTCCCCCCACCCCCCACAGAAAGCAATTTGTCAGTCTTTACTTTGTTTCCATGTTGTACATTGATCCAAATTGAGTATGATGAGAGAGAAATCATATCCTTAAAGAATAAACATAAAGTATAAGAGATAACAAGATCAGACAATAAAATAGCAGTTTTTTTTCTAAATTAAAGAGAATAGTCCTTGAATTTTGTTCAAACTCCACGGTTCTTATCTGGATACAAATGGTATTCTCCATTGAAGACAGCCCCAAATTGTCCTTGATTATTGCACTGATGAATAAGCGTGTCCATCAAGGTTGAACATCACCTCCATGTTGCTGTTAGGGTGCACAGTGTTTTTCTGGTTCTGCTCATCTCACTCAGCATCAAGAACCAGGTTCATCTTGAGGGGGACTGAACTCAAAAGTATCACTAGTTCTTTGGTTTCTTAACGTCTC
This sequence comes from Macrotis lagotis, assembly GCF_037893015.1. NCBI lineage: Eukaryota > Metazoa > Chordata > Mammalia > Peramelemorphia > Peramelidae > Macrotis > Macrotis lagotis. The sequence goes on along the minus strand of NC_133661.1, from coordinate 278,384,190 downwards.
TGCTTGCATTTTTTTTCAGGAAAAACCTCTGAAACAAAGTTTTGCTATAGTTCATATCCAGAGTTCCTCTTGGCTTCTTTCATGTCCCAGCTAAAATTCCATTTTCTAGAAAAGGCTTTTCCAATGCTTCTTAATACCAGTGCCTTCCCTCTGCTGACTATTTCATATTTCTCCTGTCTGTAGCTTATAGCTTGTATGTCATCTCCTCCAATAGACCAAGAGTGCCTTAAGAGCCGGATTATCTTTTACCTTTCTTTGCATTCTCAGCACTTAGCTTCTGGTACATAGTAATAATAATTAATAAATGTTTATTGATTGACCAACTGGCTACATGAGTAACAGAATTCCCTCTTTCTCCACTTCCAAAGAAGGTACTCTGCATAATATGGGTATCTGGTATGAGATGACTTGTTTACTCCACCAAAGACAATACCTAAGATGCAAAGGATCCAAAGCACAAATGAGCAAACCCAGGAAACATAAATGCTCTTTAGAGAGCTACAGCTAGGGAGAAGACTTTTTGTGGGACAGCTGAATAGGGATTTTTGCATTCATCTCAGATCTGCCTATCTGAGAAACCAACATCAATTATCATGGAAGGTTTTCAAGGTTCCAAGCAAATGCTCTCCTGGTGTCTCTAGAGGATTAGTAGATAGAAGCTGAAGCAAAACTGGTAGTCTGGGGTGTGGTGTTGAAGTTTAAAACTTCTTAAAGAAAAAGAGTCCATGAGAATAAGTTTTGAGTTTATTCCCAGGAAGTCTTATTCCTTATATGCTTATTGGATTTAGAGTAAAAAAAAAACAAACTTTCAGCACATCATAATCAGCTCACTCATTTGACCAGACTGTTCCTTTTCGGGGAGGGAGGGTCTGAAACAAATTCTGCTATATATATGAGCAAAAGAGAATATTATTGTGCTTCAAGAAATGAAAAAAAGGGATAAATTCAGAATAACCTGGGAAGACGTGTCTAAAGTGAAGTGAATAGGACCAGAAGAACAATTTATATATGTGTGTATGTGTGTGTGTGTGTGTGTGTGTGTGTGTGTGTGCATAAAAGAAATTTCAGATCATTGCAAGCTGTTCTCCTTTTGTTTTGAAAAGGTTTCAAATTTGAAAACAAATCCCAGGGGGCAGTTGGGTGGGCCAGTGGATAGAGCACTGCACTGGACCTGGAGTCAGGAGGACCTGAGTTCAAATATGGGCTCAGACATTTAACCTAGCTGTGAGACCTTGGGCAAGTCACTTAACCCCATTTCCTTAAATAAAATAAAAATATATTTTTAAAAATAGTTTTTATTATTATGAACTTGATGAATATGAACAAGCATGAACATTTCACAATACAAAGAATAACAGCAACAAAAAAACCACTGCATATGAATCTTCATTAAATATACTTGGTTATAGAGGGCTATATTTCATAATTAAAATGATAGTTTATGTTTGCTTCCCTTTTTGAACTTTCTTTTGCTTCTTTATGTTAATTTTTAAATGATGATTAACATATGTAATATTCTTGCCTTTTTTAGTGTCACTATAATTCCTTGCCCTTTAAAAAAAATCCCTTTCATATAGTATATTAGAAGACTAGTAGGCTCATAATGATCTGATCTTTAGAGCATACATGGATTTGCCCTTGGTTCACCTCTGTACAGTCCTTCCTCCCTCCCACCCAAAAAATAGGTACTGTATAATCATGCAAAACAAATCCAAACAGTGGTCAAATTTCTGTCAAAAGGTGGAAAGCATGATTCATTGTTAACCTTCAGAATTATGATATTCAATGCATTAATCACAGATCTTTCATATTATTTTCCTTTATAATGTCATTTGAAAACATTCTTCTGGTTCTGCTTACTTCACACAGGTTTTCTCAAATTTCTGTGAATCCATTCTGCTTGCCATTTCTTTCAGCACAGTAATATTCTATTGCTTTCTTATGTCATCATTTATTCTATCATTTTCAATTGATCTATATTCCTTATTATGCAGTTCTTTGTTATAATTAAAAATTGTATTTTATACAGCTTCATTCTTGCTCCCCCCAAATACAGAACCTTATAGGTCACAAGCAGAAGTATGTCAGTAAATGTTTAATATTTACTGGAAGGGAGAAAAAAGGGAAGGACAGGAAGGGAAGCATAGTGGATACGTCTTTTTACTTAATCTACATAATTAACATCTCTACTATTTTCTTAAGGCCAGATAATCAACAAAACCCAAAATCAAGCCCTGATTTGTAGTGTTTGCTGTTTTCTGGAGGATAAATGCCCACAGTGAAAATGTCACAGTCAGCTCTTGGGAGCCAGGTCTGGTACCATACTATACTCCAAACATGGGAGACATCTCTGCCTGTGCTGATGCTTGGCTTTCTTCTTGATTGACTTTTTCATTGCCTGTAGGCTTCTGGTTGACTGGGATTGGTTTTTCAATACTGGGATAAATGATATCACTACAATTCCTCATTGCAATTTTCAATTTTTTGATCTAGTGTTAATTTTAGGTTTTTCTAGATAGCATAAGTGTATGGGAATGAAGTTTCCTGCCTTAATTCAAATAGTCATTTTGGCCAGACTGTTTCATTTCATTTCATTTCATTCCAATACTGAACCTATTGCTCCCGTCAGTCTGGGCCAACTGCATCAAATGATCAATAATCACATGAAAATATTACAAATCACTAACAATAAGAAGAATGGAAATTAATACACCTATAAGGTTCCACCTTGTGCAAGGAACAATATTTTCAAGTAAATCAGGCTAGTTTTTCTTGAGGTCTTACCTCATGAAGATTAGATTAGTTTTTCTTTCAGATGAATTAAAACTATCCTTGAGACTTAATTAAGGCTGAGACTACTGACATAGCTTATGTACAAAAAAGTCAGGGAACAAAAAGATATCTCTCCCCTGTCAGACTTTTACCTAGCAGACCAATGTGATTCATACAGACAGGGAAAGTGTGCCCAACCGAACCAGTGCTATATCTTCACTGAATACCTTTTCCCCTCCTATAATTAAGTAAACTACTTGTTAGTGAATGAATAAAAAAATGGAAAAACAGCTTCATCATCATCATCATCATCATTATGTTATAAGCATCATGTGGAAAGCTGGAATTACAAATATAAAAGCTAAGAAATTTCCTTCCTTAAAGAGCTTACATTTTAATGAGTCCAGAAAATTACAAGTTTGGTAAGTGAAATCATAGTGGCATCACTTCTATAGATAGAGTGCCGGACCTGAAATAAGGAAGACCTGACCTCATATTTGTCCTCAGATGACTATGCCACATATGTATCCAATGAGAGCATTGTACTCTAAGTATGAGTCCAGTCTTCCCATGTATGATATATGTATTTGTAGGAGTGTGTGCTCCAGTTTTATGTGGAAAATACTTTATAGCTTCTGTTTTTGCTATATCATTTGAATAAATACCTTTTAGTATGATCCAATTAAGTCTTCTACCTGATTGATTATAGGAAGCATCTAACAGGGGCTCAGGAGCTGTATAGCATTTGAGGTAACAGTTGACTTCTATGGAATCAATCTGTGAAACTACAGAATATATGCAAGTTGAGGGAATAGCCCTGGGTTAGAAATAAGAGAATACTTGCCCTAAATGTTACAAAGCAGAGTTTGCATTTTGGGAGATGGAAAGAAGGGAGTTTTGAGAGGGATTAAGAGGGTGGTAATAAAGATACCAAAACAAGGAAGAAAAGAAAGAAAAAAATCAAAGAAAACAAAATAAAGGATGTCAATGAAACTTTTAAAACTATATTCAGAAGAGCAGAAGGAGGATCAGAAAAGGATTGATATAAGCAGGGTAGTGTTGGAATTACCATGGTAAACAATATGTATACTTTAAAAATCTGTTATGTAACAGAGTTCCATAGTGTCATACTCTATTCAGTTTTATATTAAAAGTTCATGTTTATAGATGCTATCAAGTCTGTAGTAATGAGAAATTGAATGTAATAAGATAATATTAATGAAAAGTTTATATAGTATCTTAGCAAAGAGACTTAAAGATATTTGATCTTCACAATCATCCCATTTTTATTAGTCCCCTTTTATAGATGAGAAAAATAAGCCTTAGAAAAATTAAATGATTTGCCTTGGGTCACAAAGATAGTATTTACCTTGCCACATAAATTTCAGAAAAAAAAATCCCAAAACTTCTTTATCAAGAACCTTTGTTTCTGGTCAGCTAGTTGGTTCAGTGTATAGAGTGGTCCTGTAGTCAGGGGGACCTGAGTTCAAATGTGATCTTAGACACTTAATACTTACTTAGCTGTATGATCTTGGGCAAGTCACTAACCCCATTGCCTTGCAAAAAAATAAACAAAAAAGAACCTTTGTCTCTCCACTAAGGCTTACTAATTTTCTCTGGTTCTACTGCTCAAGAATTTTCAAGTTCAAGCCCAGTATGATTTGAGGATTGTCATAAGTGTTATTTTGAATGACAGGATGGGATTGACAAAGGATGGGAGGTTAGGAAAAGTCAAACATACTGTTTATTGGAGAGGGACATTAATGGGGAGCACTGTTGTGGAAGACCAGGTAGTCAAAGAACAAGCAGCCTGAAGACTTGAGAAAGGAAGTGCTAAAATTGATTGCCATCCTAAATCACCTTGGGCCTGTTCTACTTTTTTTTTAATCTGAGCTTTCATCAGTAAAAGGAATGCCCTAATATGACCACACCTTCAACAGATGTTACAGATCAGCAACTTCTGTAATTTAGAAGTTGAACAATTTGCCCTGTTCATATTGCTAGTTTTCCTAACAGATGAGACAAGAATTCATATGTACCTAATTTCTTTACTATACATACCTTCCCTCCTTTACTGCTTGAATTACATTAGTTGTTCTCAGGGCAAAATTGTGAAGCTAGAAAAGTCTGTGCTAGGGTTCTTGTTCATCCTGAAGTCCTTGTTCTTATCTCCTCAGCCTTCCTGTGTTTTGATCTCTCTTTTTAAAAATATTATGTATTTATTTTAATTTATGGAATTAAGCAAACATTTCATAGCACAGTATAATAAAAATATGGTTAAACATGAAACTGCAGAGGCAGGTCAGTGGCAGAGTGGATAGAATACCAGTCCTGGAGTCAGGAGGATCTGAGTTCAAATCCAACCTCAGACACTTGGTAATTACCTAGCTGTGTGACCTTGGGCAAGTCATTTAACCCCATTGCCTTACCAAAAAAAAAATGAAACAGCAAATCTATTGTGTACAACATGCTATTCTTTTTAAATGTATGATAATCATGTAAATTTCTTTTTCCCCATTTTTCTTCCTTCCATCCCCTATCTCCAGTCCTATAATGGCTATCATTAGATAGAAATATATAAATATAAAATTATACTTCTATTTATCAGTTCTTTTTCTTGGTGCAGATATCTTTCTTCATATATCTTTTATAGTTAATTTGGTATTTATAAAAGTCAAAATGATTTATTCTCTCAAAGTTGTTTTTAAAAATATTGCTGTTTCTATATACAATGTTCTCTTTGCTCTGCTCATTTCACTTTTCATTATTTCATGCAAGTCTTTCCATGTTTTTTCCTAAGATCAATGAGCTCATCATCTCTTATAGTATTTTTCCATCACAATCATAAACTTCAACATGTTCAGCCATTCAGCAAATGATGGGCATTTTGGCAATTTCCAGTTCTTTGCCACCTCAAAGAAGCTACTATAAACATTTTAGAATGTATCATTTCTCATGAAACTTTGCTCTTTAGTCCCAATCATCATTGAAAAATGGATCCGGGATGAAGTAGTTGAGAAGATAGGTATTCCTTTCCTTTAGGACCCTCAATTTAATAGAAAACTCCTGAACACCTAATACTCATCAAGATTTAAATAATGATAGAATTCCATGCACTTAAAGTTGTGATAAGAGATTTTTCAGTGGAGACTTGTCCCTTCCCAGTATTTCTCTAAACCATATGGAAAATTACCTTTCCTGTTGATCAAAAGTCTAGTCCTGACCACAAGAGTCACAAAGTAATTTCTGAAATCTATCTTGAGTCAATCTAATACTACAAAGTTAGAGAAGACCTGTGAGATACTCTAACATAACACGGTCTTTTAACAGATGAGGAAACAGAGTCAGAGAAGTTAACTTATATACCCTACTGTTTAGAAACAGAGCCAGGGCTAGAATCCAGATCTTTTGATTCCCCAGGTCTATGTTATTTTATTATTTTTACTTACTAGTATTTCTTTTCCATTACATGTAAAGACAGTTTTCAACATTCGTTTTTGCAAGATAAGTTCCAACTCCGCCCCCCCCCAAGACAGCAAGCAGTCTCATATTGGTTTACCTGCACACTCATGTTAAACATATTTCCTTATTAGATGCGTTGTGAAAGAAGAATCAAAACTAAAGGAAAAAGACTTGAGAAAGAAAAAAAAAGCAAAAAACAAACATTAAAAAGTAAAAATGGTATGCTTTGATCTGCATTAGGGAAGTGGATAGCATTTTCCATCACAAATATTTTGGAATTGTCTTTGAGCATTGTACTGCTAAGAAGAGATAATGCTATTAAAGTTAATAATCACTGTTCATATGTACAATTTTCTCCTGGTTCTACTCACTTTACTCAGCATCAGTTCTTGCAAATCTTTCCAGATTTTTCCAAAATCTCAGTGCTATGTTCTTTCTATTATACTGATGTCTCTTTAGAGTTAAAGCAACCCCTCTTCTCCAACCTCCCTCACAATTTTACCTATAGTACACTTTAATAAAATATACACTTATCAGGAAGATATAAACTATTAACATATTAACATGAGTTCATTTATCAGATTTCCAGTTGTTGTCTAGGATAGAAGAGAATTCCACCCTTGAAGGAATAGGAAAACAGAAAGGAAAATTTGGAAGATGTGGGAGATTAAGAATGATCCCCCCCCCCCAAAAAAAGAATGACCCAATACATTAGGGAGATCCATGAGAAGCACCTTAATGGTAAATCTTGGGATGCCCAAGGGAAGTAATTAGGCATTAGGCATGGACCTATTAGCAACAAAAGATGGAAAGTTATCTTCTGAAATGCACTATAAATAACAGAGAAGGTGTTGACCTGCATTGAAGGCCTTTGTACCAATGGAAGCTCTGTTCCTACCCACTTTACCTAGGACTTGCCTTATTCAAATTTAGGGAACTAGGCCTGGAGTCAGGAAGACCTGAGTTCAAATATTAGCTCTCCTGGGCCTTCCTATTTTCTTTCTTTCCTTTCTATCTTCTTTCCTCACTTCTTTTGAACCTTAAGTGTAGACAAAGAAAAATCTGGATAAGGAAAGCGCAGGAATCTGGTTCTGAGACTTAAATCTGTGTTGCTGTGGTTCTCTATAAACAGAGTGACTGGAAAGTTGAGCCAGTATAGGGAACATTGCCACTTCGTGGACATTCCTAAGAATAGCACCCAGAAAATTCCCAGTTCATATAACCTCCCCAACCATAACCAAACTTTTCTAGTTTCTCAGATCCACTGGATTGAGGTCTGCTCCATTATCAGAAACTGAAAAAGAGAGGCCAACAGTACTTAAGGTCCTTGGGGAGAATTTCACACTACAATCTAAGGTTTCAAAATTCTTTTTTTTTTTTATGATAGACATAGAAAGAATTTCCATGTATGGTTGTCTAACAGCCTTGGTTTAGAGGAAATGGGAAGAGCAATCAGACCATTTGCATTTTAACCATTAAAGACAGGTCAATATTAAACCGAACTCTCAGACATTGAAAGGTATTTCTTTGACCTAAGCTAATGACTGCCTAGATAGATATCACAAATTGTATAACATTCTGAAGTTTGTTAAATTGAATTATGTGGCCCAGTGCTGGATTTGAAGTTAGAAAGGATCTTGGATTAAAATCCCAGCTTTGCTGATTACTGCCTGCAAGATCTTGGGAAAGTTCATCAAATTCTTTTAACCTTTTATATAAAATGGGGGTGGGGGTGGGGGTGGGGTGACCTAATTGGACTCTCTTCTAACTATAAATCTATAATACCTATTTTTATTTAACCTCAAGGAGTCTTTGATTCTATGGAATCTAGAACAATTCCCAGTTAGTAGAAAAAGGTCCCTGAACATGATTTGTGCTCAATGAACATGTATGACATTGGTAAACTGTATTATTAATTCATTAGATAGAGGGTCAGCCTTAATATTACTGGCTATATAATCTTGGGCAAGTCTCCTAAGCATTCAGTGTTGTAAGAAATCCTCTAAGACTAAGTTCCAGAGGGGGTACTTTGATGGAAAGTTTCCTCACTTGGGGGTTCCCCATATCAACAAAATTACATAAAGTCCCTATTTCTATCTTTATTCCTCATCATTACCTCATGATGTCACTGGTTCCCTTCGAAAACAAAAGACAACAGCAACAACAACTGACATGTCATTAACAGAGGCATAATTAGGAATTCTGGCATCTAAGACAAACACAATTGGAATACCAGGTGATAGCCATTCTTATGCATGATTGAGGTAGATTAGAGATTGAGTGATGGGAGATGAGGAATTAAGTAAATACTTGGGAGGTCAGGATTGTTCAAAGGGGGAGGGAATGGATGGAATGGAGAAAAATTGTGAGCCTTGTACTAAACTCATTGGGGAAGAGGAAGATTGATCTGGACTTGGACAAGATGGATTGAACTTTAAAGAAGGAGTGGTTTCTACATGATGGAAGGTCTGAAAAATGGCAACAGTGAGCAAGGATTATTTAGCTTCCTCCTGCTTCTGTGTATTTAGAGAAAAGATGGAGTCAGCCTTTGGGATTAGAGAGTATGGTCAACAGGAGAAAGTTAAGCTTCACAAGATGAAAGGAACTGGGAAAAATAAAAGAGGGGTTTATTAATGATAGGAAAATCTAGGAGGCCCTGTGGAAAGGGAAGGCAGAAGAGAATAAAGATTGGAGAGGACTAGAATGGGCTGAGATAGGCAGAGACAAGGAAGTTGGGGAGATAGTAAAGCAAAGGAGATCTGAAAACAGGGGGATATGGCAATAGGCAAAGGCAAGATAGACAGCAACTCTACTCATTCAAGTACCCCAGGACCCTTTTCTCCCCTCCTTACTTCCTTAGAGGCACAGTTTGATGGAAGACCTTGAGGATTAATGGTATGAACAACAGTTAGAACACAAAGGGCTAGGGTACTTGAGAAAAATCTTGTTTTTCTTGCCTTAATTATGGCTCTGGCTATCATACTTTAGTTTATCAAATTAGAGGACTTTCACCTGGAGTGAACAGGAGGAACCTATGAGAATGAATGGAATGAAATGGAAAAAGTATTTATTAAGCACTTTTTATTATGGTCAATCAACTAGCAGATATTAATTATCTAATAAGTCCTATGCTAAGAAAAGCAAAAACAATTCATGCTCTCAAGATATTTACATTTTAATAGGGAAAACAACATATAAATGATTATGTAGAATACATATACATATACATATACATATACATATACATATACACTGGATAAATTGGAGGTATAAACAGAGAGAAGGTTCTAAGATTAAGGAAGACCAGGAAAAGTTTCTTACAAAAGACAGGACTTTATATGAAACTTGAAGGAACCTTGGGAAGTCAGGAGGTAGAGATGAGGAGGGGGGAACATTCTAGAATGTTCTCCAGGGAAGAGACTCACAGTCAGGAGCTGGAGCATCATGCCTGCAAAGACACCACTGCCAATGGAGAACAGAATGAGACACAGATAAGTTTTGATGTAAGAAAAGGAATTGTGAAAGTCCAGAACAGAGGAGAAAATTTGTAGAGAGAAGAACTGATAAGATCCTTTAAAACGAAAAAGTATAGTCCAAGGACTTTGGGTAACTAGGAGACTAATGGGGAGGGGAAGGAAACTCAGAAAGGGAGATAGGCAATCCTCTTATGGTGTGCCAAATAAAGAAGTGCTCTACTTGGTAACTTTCCTCCTTCCTAATTTGTAACTTCCTAACTTTTCCACTCTCTGATCTGAATTCAGAAGTCTGAGTGCTCTGTGGAGTCTATAGGGATGTTGCAGTTAAAATTAAGGTAAATTGAGTTACAAAACTCCAAACACTCAATTTTTTAGTAAGTCTAGTAGTTACCAAAAAAAGGGTCTTTCAATGCCTCAATAATACAAATGACCCTGAATGAGGGATGTTGAATTATTTTATGGACAAAAAAAAAGGAGTATCCAAAAACTGAAAGGCAACATTACAGAAGGGGAAATCAATGTGAAGCATCACAGATGTAGGGGATAGTGTGCTTGGAAATTTGTAGTGCAGAGCTAGTAGCAACCCCTGCTTCCATCTTGTCACTATGGAAAGCTCATTAATGGTGTTCACCTGCATGACTAGCTAGTGTCACAGCGGTAACAGAGCAGTCTTTCTTGAAGAACAGTCGGTGTTGCAGAATTAACAGTTCAGATTCTCTGACATTCATCTGCATACTTCAAGGATAACGGATCTCCTTGACATAAATAGGATAGTGATTTGCAAGAAAACTGAATTTCTAAACTTAATTAACTAAGAGAGGAAAGCCAAACTTATGAACATAACTCTCAAAGAATTATGATGCAGATAAATATACAGAATGTTGGCAGTGGTTTAGAATAGAATCAATCACAAAAATAGAGATAATATTAATTTGATTTTCTCAGGGAGACTTATAGAGTAGGGTCAGACTGATCCTGGGAAGTGCTGGCATTGAATTCAATTCACAATTATTTATCTACTAGAAGGATGGAAATTTAAGAATATATTGAAAGACTAGGTTTTTGCTTCAACTGATGCTCTTGATCCTTCTTAAATATGTTAGACAAAAATCAAACATTCCTTGCCTTCAGGAACCTTATATTGTAAAGAAAGGTCTCTCTTTGGAAGATCTAGAGAAAGGAAAGGACACCTGAGGATAAATATTGACTTGTATGACTTGAAAGTAGAAAACCTTACCAATAAGGGGTTATAGTTGAAGGAGCTGGGCTGACTTCAGATGCTAGAAATAGCCAGTGTTTCTGGGGTCTCTTTTTGCTATCCATCTGCTCTGTGTGTGCAAGTTTGTTTTTTTTTGCAAGGCAAATGGGGTTAAGTGGCTTGCCCAAGGCCACACAGTTAGGTAATTATTAACTGTCTGAGACTGGATTTGAACCCATGTACTCCTGACCTCAAGGCCAGTGCTTTTTCCACTACGCCACCTAGCCGTCCCATGTGCAAGTTTGTACTAATGGTTTGGAGTCCTTTTCTATGTTACCTGCTTTCTGGGCCTATAAAGCACTTGACACAGTTCTTTTGTGTTCAATTCCACTTGTGCAAATGATTCTTTCTGCAAAGACTTTTGCAAAAATGCATTCATTTTTCTTACCCACTACAAAAACATAAGGTCATTAGAGTTAAAAATTAATCTTGAATTGACTGCTATTTCCCAGTCAAATTTAAATGTGTGGAATTCATCCCTGATGTCTCAATTATTCCTGCCAGTTACCTTTGTTTTACCACCTGAGATCCATTTTTGGATTTTTACCTAGAGATTTTTTACCCCAGAGACTGTAGCATTTTCCTTTGAGTATCTTCAGCAATAGCTAATCTAAGTGTGATCTTCTTTTGAAAGTAGTCAAACAGGGCTAATTCTAATGGAGGAGATAATATTTGAGGTTAAGAATGAGATATAATTTCTGTTCTTTTGATAGAAAGATGGGAGGGAGACATTGGGTATAAAATGAAGCAACCTTTGTCAGTTGATGTTTGTTTACCTGTTTTATTTTGTTACAGTCAATAAATATTAAGTTCCTACTATGTGTTAGGCATGGTGACAATTAACCCCAAGGGAAGATTATCTAAGTAGGTGGTGGTTTGGGGCAATGATAGCTGTTTATTTTCAAAGAGGACCAATGACATCTTGGGTGATGTCTTCACTTGGTCAAGAATTTTATTTAAGTAAGGCAGAGTTGCCCCAGTTATCAACCTTACTCTCTTTTCCAGTCATTGAAGTCCATTGTCAGGGCAAAAGTCAGAATGATGGTGATGACCTAAAGTGAATGATCTTGGTATCTTCAATGTCTGGCAACTTTTAAATGTTCCACAGTGCCCACTTCTGAAATTTTCATGACCGTTGGAACAAATTGTTCTCATATGAAAGCAAAAGACATCAATAAAAACTTTAAGAAGGAAGAATGAGGTATGAATGACTTTTTCTTCTGTGATTCTTAAAATGATACTTAAGGCAATTCTAAAAGAGAAATTTAAAAAAAATGTTTTGAGGACCAACCAAAGTTATGATTTATCAAGAGGACTATTTTAAAAGACAATGCTCACTATGATATATGAGCATGCTCACTATGATATATGAGCATGTTCATTTAAAGAGAATAATTCTCATTATTTTGTAAACAGACTTTCTATACCCTTCTCCTACACAAGGTCATGTCTAACTTCCTCATAGAATCATTCAAGAGAACATCTCCTAATACATATATTCTATCCTATATATTTTGCATATGAGAAAACTGATGTTAATACTGATAAAAATTCAGTCAAGGCCACTCAGCTAGCAAGTGGTAGAACCATAACCAGGGTGAGACAACCAGATTTTTGATTACAAAGTTCAAAAACTTAGGGAGCACCAATAAGAATATCTTGGAACCTACTTTCTCTCCCACCTCCTTTACACTCATAATTTCTTCCCCTGCCCACAACTTACAAACTAGGACCACAACTTACAAACTAGGTATCCTGACTCCTAGTCAAGTTCTAACTATATTACAAAATATGTCTCTCTCTCCAACACTAATATTAGAGGAAAATAGATAATAGCATTATAACTGGAAGGCATCCTCATGGTATAGATGAGTTAGCTAAGACCCAGAGAGATTAAATGAATTACTCAAAGTCATATAGTATGTGTCAGAACCAAGATTTGAACTAAATCTAAAGACTAAAGTCTTCTGTTGCCTGCATTGATGTCTCTCTCATGTAAAAATCCCACAGCTTTCATATTTACCCAGGTTCATAAATACCATGAGGCTTATGGGAGTATTGTCCTATTTAAGACTCCAAATTCAATTCAATAAACATTAAGTGCCTACTAGGTGCAGGATCTGTGTAAGTAGTAGGGATACAAAAAGAGGCAGAAGACAACCTCTGCCTTTAAGGAGCTTACAAGCTCCAAGATATCACCTTCACCAATAGCTTTTACTTTTTATAAAGTGAAATGGGAGACTCTAAACAACAACCTGAAAATTCACCAAAAAAAGGTCACTGCTGCAATTTATGCATCCTCAGAATGCTTCTTGCTCTCTGTAATATTTTCCTTGTATTAAATTATTAGAGAGTACAGGAGGTCTTCCTCCTGACACTAAGTTTCAAGATTTTATTCTACAAGGAAGGTGGAGGATGAGCCCTTTGCCTTTGTAGCATTCTGAAGCCTTTGGGTTTTTTCCCCTTAATTTAAGAAAAGAAATGTCCACTAGAGAAAAATGGAATTTGCAACTGTGACCCAATCAAGACTACCTATTGGCAAAGTAGCCTATCACCTACATGGTAGAATTTTAACCCTACCAAAAAAGGCCTCTCTGACCCAAAAAATATTCCTTCCTAATGATGTCTAAAATTCCCTGAATGATTCACTTCTCTTTATTAAATGTTATTTTTCAGGAATGCAGTAAAACAGAGGAATAAGAAAGCCAGACCTCTACCTAGGTCTATAAAGGAAGTAGTGGGACAAAATCAGGACACTTTTTAATGTTGTTTTTTTTTTTTGTAAATGCAGATCTATTTAATGCCAGGTTTCTCTCAATAAAACATAATTTTCTTTTTGTGATAAGTTTTGTTTTTACAATGAAGACTGAACCATGCCAGAAGGATATTTTTCAACTCTTCTTAGTTTATAAATACTTGGTCCAGTTCTTTTCTCTAGTTCTCTTTTAAAATGCAAATTATTTTCCCTTTCTTCCCTCCCCCCCTCCTTGGCTACACATTAATAACCTAATACCTTAGGTCAAGGAATTTGTCAACTCTCTTTCCTCTCATCCCAAAGGTGAGGGTATGAGTTTCTGGGAGAGAAGAGGGGATGTAAGAAAAAAGGGGAAAATGAGAACTTAAAGAATCCAAGGTTCTAGGACAGCATGGAAAATTCCTAAGAGAATTTCTAGCTACTTTTCCATTTTACAAAAAACAAGCCCTCAGGTCATTGGAATAATAGACCCAAGGAATATTCCATAGTACAGCCACATTTCAATAAGGAATTTAACATCATCATCTGTGATATTCTTTTAGACAAATTGGTGAATTATAGACTAGATGAGAGTGAAGTTAATGTGGATTTTGAACTGATTAAATGCCTATACCCAAAGTACAATGACTAATATACTTATGTCAACCATGAATGACATCCCTAATGAATTTCCCCAAGTATTTCTCTTTGTCCCTGTTTTGTCTAATATTTTTGTCAATGATTCAGATGAAGATTTACTATACTGTTCAGATCTTTAGTTTATATAAAACTGGGATGATAGAATCAAGATCAAAATAGGAAGAAAGCTTAATAGGCTAGAGCTTTGGAAAGGATCTAATAAGATTTATCTTAATAAGAGTCATATAATTTAATAAGAGGGTTTGAAAAAATCAGCCATATCAGTTTGGGATGAGGAAGGCATGGATTGAGAATAGTTCATGTGAAAAAAAGTTGGAGGTTTTAATGGATTGCAAATGCAACGTTGGTAGATAGGGTGGGATGGCAACCAAAAGGGCAATGAGAACTTAGGCTGCAATAAGAAAAGAAAAGAAAAGTAATAATTTCATCACACTCTTTCTTGATCAGAGTGCATCTGGAATACTGTATTTATTTTAGTTTAGGAAAGATTTTTTTCAGATTGAAATTTTTATTTATTTTTGAATTTTACAATTTCCCCCCAATCTTACTTCCCTCCCCACACCCCCCATAGAAGGTAGTCTGATAGTCTTTACATTGTTTCCATGTTATACATTTATCCAAACTGAATGTGTTGAGAGAGAAATCATATCCCTAAGGAAAAAATAAAGTATAAGTGATAGCAAAATTACTTAATAAGATAACAGATTTTTTTTTTTAATTAACAGTAATAGTCTTTGGTCTTTGTTCAAACTCAACAATTCTCTGTCTGGATGCATTTGGTATTCTCCATCACAGATGCCCCCAAATTGTCACTGATTGTTGCACTGATGAAATGAGCAAGTCCATTGAGATTGATCATCAACCCCATGTTGCTGTTATGGTATACTTCTGGTTCTGCTCATCTTGCTCAGCATTAGTTCATGCAAATCCTTCCAGGCTTCTCTGAATTCCCATCTCTTCTGGTTTCTAACAGAGCAATAGTGTTCTATAACATACATATACCACAATTTGTTCAGTCATTCCCCAATTGATGGACATCACTCAATTTCCAATTCTTTGCCACCACAAACAGAGCTGCTATGAATATTTTTGTACAAGTGATGTTTTTACCCTTTTTCATGATCTCTTCAGGGTATAGACCCAGTAGTGGTATTGCTGGATCAAAGGGTATGCACATTTTATTGCCCTTTGGGTGTGATTCAAAATTGTTCTCCAGAAAGGTTGGATGAGTTCACAGCTCTACCAACAGTGTATTAGTGTCCCAGATTTCCTATATTCTATCCAACATTGATCTTTCTCCTTTAGGAAAGATATTAATAAACTGATATTAATAAGTGAGGTGATCAGAAGGGGACTCAAAACTGTGTCACATGAATACTAGTTGAAGGAAATTAAAATATTTAATTCTATCCCATTCTATAAGCATTTATTAAGTGTCTACTATATACAAGATGCTGGGAACAGAGACAAAAATTTAAAAGCTTTGGAGCACAGGACCAAGGAGGAACATGATAGCTATCCTTAAATATTTCAAGAATTGACTCATGGCAGAGGATTCAATCTTTTTTTTGTTTGTTTTATTTTGTTCCAGAGTATGGAACTACAAACAATGAATGGAAATTCCAGAGTTTCAATTTCAAATTAAAATAAGAAAAAAAATTTATACTAATTGAATACAAAAGAATTATGGGCCACCTTGGGAAGCAATGAGTTTCTTATCAGCAAAACTTTTGAAGTCTGGATGACCATTTGTCAAGAGGTCAGTATATAAACCAGAGCATTGAGATGATACAGTGGATAGAATGGCAGGCCTGGAATCAGGAAGACTCATCTTCCCAAGTTCAAATCTGACCTCAGACATTAATTAACTGAGTCACCCTGGGGAAGTCATTTAACCCTATTTGTCTCAGTTTCCATATCTGTAAAATGAATTGAATAAGGAAATTACATCATTCTCTAGTATCCTTGCCAAGAAAACTGTAAATGAGGTCATGAAGAGTTAGAAATACAACAGCAGTTGCAACAACATAATTATTTGGAATAGAATTTCTCTTTATAATTTTGTTGGCTACATACATACATACATACATATATATATATATATATATACATATATATATGAATGCTAATGATTTCCATGGATTTATTTTATATTCTTCAATTTTGATGAAATTATTATTTCAATTAACAATTTAATTGACTCTCTAGGATTCTCAAAATATATCATCTTATTTACAAAAGGTGATATTTTATTTTCTCTTTGTCATTGTTTATTTTCTCAGAATATTTTTCTTGTTTTATTTCTACCCTGAGAAAAGTAGTAGTGATGAGACTTTCGGGGCAGAACCAAGATGGCAGTGCAAAACCAGCATGCTTCAGGAGTTTTTCCCTATAGAATGTTAAATGAAGCCTCTACACAGACATTAAAGCTATATATTCCGCAAAAAAAAAAAAGACAAAAATTGAAATGAATTTTCAATTGTAGACATTGTGGAGGAGCTTCAGTGAAGGTCTGTCTGTCTCTTCAAGAGAAAGGGGAAAGAGAAACCCAGTGAGGCAGAATTGGAAAGGTAGCAGGAGCTTTTAGCCATGGCATAATCCATGTCCCAGCAACCTGACAACAGCATAGGTCCCAGCAGCTAAATAGCAAGCCAGTAGGGAGAGTCCCAACCCCAAAGAAAGCCTGAACCCTGGCAACACTAGGGCAAAAAACAGGACTGGGTTGGGAACAAACCTCTGCATAGCAACACCTGGAGTATTATAAGCTGAAGATCAGACCCCAACCCCAGCACGAAAAGCTCAGAACTGTATCAAGGAACAGAGCTCATATAATCAAAATGCGCAAAAAAACTAAAAGAGCACTAACAATAGCTACTATGTAGATAGAGATGATAAAAATGCCACTTAAGAAGAAGAAAACAATGAAAAATTACCTACATGGGAAGTCTCAAAGGAGTCTATGAATTGGATTCAAATCTAAAAGCTCATAAAAGAGATTAAAAAAGAATTTAAAAACCAAGGAATAGAAGAAGAAAAATGGAAAAAAGAAATAAGAGCAATGCAGGAAAATCATGAAAAAATTAATTAAAGAAGTCAACTCCTTTAAAAGCAAAAATAGCCACCTGGAAAAAGAATATAACTCTTCAAAAAATAAAATTGACCAACTGAAAAGGAATGCAATACATCTAAAACTCAAATCAACCAACAGGAAAGGGAATGCAATTCAGCAAAAAGTAAAATTACCCAAATGGAAAAGGATAAAAGTTAACTGAAGAAAATAAAACCCTAAAAGTAAGAATTGGACAAATAGAAACCAATATATAAGACTACAAGATTCCATCAAACAAAGTAAAAAAAGACTGAAAAATTGAAGAAAATATAAACTACTTTTTAGGAAAATGACCTGAAAAAATAGATCCCAGAGTGATAATTTACAAATTATTGCTCTATCAGAAAGCCTAGATCAGAAAAGGAGCCTGGAAAATATATTTCAGGAAATTATCAGTGAAAACTGTCCAAATCTGCTAGATCAAGTAGACAAAATAGCCATTCAAAGAATACCTAGAACTACTCCAAAAAGAGACCCCAGGATAAAAACTCCATAGTCAAATTTCAGAATTCTCAAATAAAAGAGAAAGTATTGCAAGCAGTCAAAAAGAAACAATTTAAATACAAAGGAAGCCCTATCAGACTTATGTAGGACTTATCATTTTCAACACTGAAGGATGGGAGGACCTGGAATACAATGTTTTGGAAGGCAAGGAACCTTGAGTTACAACCAAGAATTTACTATCCTGCAAAGTTCAGCATATATTGTCAGAGGAAAACATGGATGTTCAATGAAATGGAGGACTTCCAAAATTTCCTGATAAGACAATTCAATCTTCAAATACAAGACTCAAGAGATGCATAAAGGGTATACAGAAAGGGAAAAAAAAAACAAATGTTAGTCAAGAATTTTAAATTGTAGGGACAGCTAGGTTGTGCAATGAATAGAGCACTGGCCCTGGAGTCAGGAGTACCTGAGTTCAAATTTGTCCTCAGACACTTCATAATTATTCAGCTATGTGGCCTTGGGCAAACCACTTAACCCCATTGACTTAAAAAAAACCTTAAAAAAAAAGAATATTAAATTGTATACAGCCTTACAAGGGAAGATAATACATAACTCTTGAAAATTGTATTTCTCTTAGGATAGTTAAAGGATTGAATATAGCTGAAGAGATTGTATTTAGAGGATATAGATATGGTTGATTCTTGTCTTTGTTGTCTTTCTATTGAAGAAGACCAAAATGACATCACTATGTTTGAGACTGTGACTGATAAGACCAATACTAGTTCAGAGTGCTCTACCACAGGTTGTACACAAATAGTCCATATGAAAAGCTGGGGTATTTACTCTAAATTTATATGTCTCATGTTTCCTTTGACCTACTTTAATTCTGTCTTGCTCAGCATTTTCTCTGATGAGAGCATCCTATGCTGGGTGGTCATGTGCCAGTGTCTCCCAAATCTTACAATCAGTTGTAAAGTTCTTAAGAGATATCTTCAAAGTGTCCCAGTACTTAGAGTATTTAGAAGTTCTATTCATAATTAAATCAGAAGTGACTTTACTAGATACTAAGAGGTTTGTAGTACCATAGGGGCAGAGGGTGGAA